>NC_089317.1:14794159-14909159 GCF_036669915.1 Pocillopora verrucosa
CTTTCCAGATCGTAAATTTGACATGGGATAAATTTTAGGGAATTCCGGCATGGAAATTAACTTTGACCAGAGTAAACTACTTTCTCCACAATAAAGCAAATTTACCTAATTTCACGAATTCACGAAAGGAGACTGTGATTCTTGATCAAAATTAATGGTAGCTCAATGTGAGTATTTTGTTAAGTTGAATAGACTATTTTCTCCCAGTAAGAGAAGATAACAATCAACTAGTTGTAATTCGAGGTCGATGAGGGAATGAGAAATGATCAAACGACTTCTAATTTTTTTGCCGAAAGACTTACGATGTCTATATGTTATTTCCAATCACATTCCCAAGACTAAAATAACGAAGTGGCAATAACTAAGAAGAAGCACCAACTAACTAAAGTTATCTAGTTGTGTATTCATTTAATGGAGACGCTCACTCTTCAATTTCTTTCTATCTTCTGTCTTTATTCATCATCAAGTATCTAATAAATTGGTACAATCATCAATCTAATTACACAAACAATCGGTAACTGTTTTTTCGTCTTCCATGCTTCTGCCTCCAAATTAATGTAACTCGCCGTTGTTCACTCCATTCTCTTTTTGATTTAAAGTAACGAAGTTCAGCAAGTCGATATGTGTCACAATTCCTAATATCATCTCTTTTTCATGCTGTTCTCCTTTAACGGAATCCTGTTTGAATCCGGGTTGAATCAAAATCATAACCGTGAAATAGAGAACAAAATGATCACAAGCTGGTATTCAAAGTTCTTCAGGGCTATTAATATGTACAGGTAAAGGGCTTTATCAGCAGCTTAAGAAGTTTGGAGAGGGTAGGTGTGTGTGAACTGTAGTGTTTCTGACAGCTGCCAATCATGATGTTCGGAATGCACACGCGGTCCTTATGAAGAGAAGCTATTCTGTAGTCGGGTTTCGTCTCACAGGTTGATTAAATATCGTTGTGTTTCTACCGAACGTTTCAGTGGTTATTCAGCCGTAAACACCACATCTGGCGACGAGGATTATTCATAGAACACACACACAACAAAACCAAAAGGATTTAACGGGATTTCCGAAGTGATTTTCACAGAAAAATCCAAAGCGATCTCCGAAGCATTTTCCCGCGTAAACATCATGGCCATTTCTCTACCAAACTTTCCACCGTTTGAAGTTCACCTCGATGGAAATGCAGGCCCAAGATGGAAGAAATGGTTAGGAAGATTCGAGAGACTAACTATTGGAATGGGAATCTCCGATGATACGCAGAAGAGAGCCCTTTTGCTGCATTACGGCGGTCCAGAAGTCGACGAGATCTTCGACACGCTTCAAGACGTCGGTGGAGACAAAGATTACAAAAAGGCCGTCGAGAAACTAACTGCTCACTTCTCTCCGCAAGTCAACGTAACGTACGAAGTGTACAATTTCCGGCAAGCCAAGCAAAAAGACGGAGAAAACCTTGACTGTTTTCACACACGCTTGAGAAGCCTAGCGAAGACCTGCGATTTCACAAATCCAGACAAAGAAATCAAAGAACAGATTATCTTGAACTGTAAATCGAATTCCCTGCGGCGCAAAGCTCTGCGAGAAGACCTCGACTTAGCCGGCCTCATGAAAGCTGGTAGAGCCTTAGAATTAAGCGAAATACAAGCAAAGGAGTTAGAAAATCACGAACAAACCGTAAACGCGGTAAAGTTTAAGAAGAGAGGAATCTCGACATATCTCAAAGGGAAACAGCGCCATCAACAACCTCGCCAGGAGTCACGCACTCGCTACGAGTCACGCAATCACAGCAACTCCCGAAAAGAGAATATTAAATGTAGGAACTGTGGCGGACCATACCCTCACAAAGACTCCTGCCCCGCGAGGAACAAGAAGTGCACCTCCTGTGGCAAACTAAACCATTTTGCTCGTGTTTGTAGAACAAATCCACCTGAGTCAGCAAAACACGTCTCACATGAAGACACGGCCGAAAATGACGAATACGTATACACTATAGGCGGTGACAAGCAACCAACTTGCCACGTCAGGATCGATGGAAAGCAAATCGAAATGATGGTCGACTCCGGTGCATCGGTCGATCTCATAGACGAACGCACCTTCAGGGAGTTATACCAACGGACGGTACCAGAAGCCTCCAAGCGCAGAATTTTCTCCTACGGATCATCCACACCCCTACCTGTTCTGGGAACCATCGAAGCCGAAATATTCGTCAACGCCAGCAGCACATGGACAACCTTGCACGTCATCAAAGGTGTTTCAGGAAACCTCCTGGGTTTTAACACTGCTACGAAACTTGGTGTGCTCAAGATCATCAATCAAGTCAAACCTGACGAGACCAGTCCCCAGTCCCCCACTAACGGAGATTTGGAGAGCCTGTTCGGCGGAATCGGCAAAGTGCGAGGGAAAGTCATCAAGCTTCACATAGACACTAACGTTGCACCCAAACAACAACCACACCGTCGGATACCCTTCCATGTCAGAAAGGATGTCGAAATGGAGTTAAAGCGATTAGAAGAGCTAGACATCATCGAGACTGTAACGGGCCCAACACCCTGGGTGAGCCCTATTGTCATAGTCCCCAAGAGCTCTGGTGAAGTGAGAATATGTGTGGACATGCGAGAGGCCAACAAGGCTGTTAAACGAGAAAAACACCTGATGCCGACCATAGACGATCTGGTTGCTGACCTCAACGGAGCGACAGTCTTCAGCAAGTTAGACCTTTCGTCTGGATACCACCAACTGGAGCTGGCCCCAGAGAGCCGCTACATTACCACATTCAGCACACACGTCGGACTCCGAAGATACAAGCGCCTCATGTTTGGAATTAACGCAGCATCCGAGATCTTTCAGAACGCAATCGAAGAAATACTCACAGGCCTCCCTGGATGCAAGAATATGTCCGACGACATTATCGTTTATGGAAAAACTCAGAAGAAACACGATGAGAACCTCCGTGGTGTACTGGAACGGCTGAAACAACATGGCGTACGCCTGAACAAGGAGAAATGTTCCTTTTCAAGGAGTGAGATTAAGTTCTACGGACAGATTTTCAGCAAGAATGGAGTCAAGGCAGACCCTGCCAAGATCAAAGCGATCACTGACATGAACAAGCCAGAAAGCATCGGCGAGGTGAAGTCTCTGCTGGGAATGGCTCAATATGTGTCTCGTTACATTCCAAACTACGCTACGATAACTGCTCCCCTTCGACTGTTAACCAAGAAGGACAAGTCATGGCAGTGGGCCGACGAACAGCAACGTGCATTCGACAAGCTGAAAGACAGCCTGATCAAGAATCACGTGATGTCGTACTTCAATCCAAGACTCAAGAGTGAAGTGATAGTCGACGTGAGCCCTGTCGGACTTGGAGGATTGTTGGTACAGGATGGTAAAGTTATCAGTTACGCTAGCCGAGCACTCAGTGACGTCGAGAGCAGATACTCTCAAACGGAGAGGGAGATGCTAGGAGTAGTCTGGGCAGTCGAACATTTTCATCTTTATCTGTATGGATCAGAGTTCACCATTGCCACAGACCACAAACCACTCCTAGGTATCTTTAACAGTCACAAGCCAATGTCAGCGCGCATCGACAGATGGAAGCTGAGGCTCATGCCTTACAACTGCCAACTCACCTATCGACCTGGCAAGGACGCAGAGAATCCAGCCGATTTTATGAGCCGCCATCCAAGTAACATAGAAAGCAAGGAGAGCAGCATTGCAGAAGACTACGTGAACTATGTATGCAACCAGGCAGTGCCAAAAGCAATGACGCTGCAAGAAATCAAGTTAGAGTCGGAGAAGGACGTTTCGCTCCAAGCACTTATCAAGGCCATCGAGACTGACAATTGGACACATCCCGAAGTACAGGAGTACAGAAATGTGAAGGACGAACTGTCGGCCTACCAAGGAATTGTACTGAGAGGAAACAGGATTGTAGTCCCAAAAGTACTGAGAGGCAGAGCTGTAGACCTAGCACACGTTGGACACCAAGGAATGGTAAAAACAAAACGCCTCATCAGAGAGAAAGTGTGGTTTCCTGGTGTAGACAAGATGGTTAAGGAAAAAGTCGACAGCTGTTTACCATGCCAAGCAACAACTACTAGTAAGGCAGAACGACTCGAACCTCTAAAGATGACACCGCTACCAAACGCCCCCTGGAAAGAACTTGCGATGGACTTTCTTGGACCACTCCCTTCAGGAGAGTACCTCATGGTCGTCATAGACGAGTACAGCCGTTTCCCAGAAGTTGAAATCGTCACATCCACTTCTGCTTGATCCACCATCCCGAAGCTTGACTCAATCTTCGCTCGACAAGGAATTCCTGATGTCTTAAAGAGTGACAACGGACCCCCCTTCAATGGCGCGGAGTTCAAGAACTTTGCTGAGCATCTGGGTTTTCACCACCGCAAAATCACGCCTCTCTGGCCAAGAGCTAATGGCGAAGCGGAACGTTTCATGAAGACACTAGGGAAGTGCGTGAGAGCCGCTACCGTTGAGCACAAGAGCTGGAAACAAGAACTCTACAAGTTTCTACGACAGTATCGGGCGACACCTCATTCGACCACTGAAATTTCGCCGTGCGAAGCACTTAATCACAGGAAGCTCAAGACTACGCTACCAGAAGTGACACCACCAGTTCTTGAGAAACAGAAGAGCATGACAGATAGGGATGCAGAACAGAAGTTGAAGATGAAAGCATATGCAGACCATAAGTTAGGAGTGAGAGAGAGCAAGATCAAGCTAGGAGACACAGTCCTTATTAAGCAACCAAAGCGCAACAAGCTAAGCTCCCCGTTCAGTCCAGTACCTCTCGTGGTTGAAGAAAAGAAAGGATCTATGGTTACAGCAAGCAATGGGAATAAAACTATCACGCGGAACTCATCCATGTTCAAAGTTGTCCCGAACCACATAAGGCATGCTGAAAAGATAACACAAGGGCAGGCAGACGAAGATCTAACAGCAGAGCCTTGGCCACCAGAAGTTTCAGAACAAGACAAGTCATCAAGTTCTCCAAGCCCAATTACACCCTTGCGGCGATCTCAGAGGCAAACAAGGCTCCCTGCAAAACTGAAAGACTTTGTCCTACTTGTGCAATAGAACCAGACACTCGAAGCTTGCAGTTGAACTTTGTGACAAGCTAAACACGTTCCAGTTTATCGTTCTTAATCATTAGAGTTCAGTTGCTTAAGTCGATCTTTTCCAGACATACATGTATTCAAGTTTACAATCAAGAAGGGGAGAGATGTAGTGTTTCTGACAGCTGCCAATCATGATGTTCGGAATGCACACGCGGTCCTTATGAAGAGAAGCTATTCTGTAGTCGGGTTTCGTCTCACAGGTTGATTAAATATCGTTGTGTTTCTACCGAACGTCTCAGTGGTTATTCAGCCGTAAACACCACATGAACTGCAATTCGCTTGTTGTGATCTCGGATGGAACACCTGCAAGGATGCTACTGCCTTCTACATTCTGGTCATATCACAACCAACCCCAGCCACACTGGATTCCAAGAAGGGTAACACGAACAATTGATACATATTAGGTATTGCATATATTGTCATCATCATTTCATAAATTATCAAATTACCTACGGGGTTCTCTGTAAACCACAACGGCATAGTGATCGTCATCCAAGATGCGAGATAAGTGGTCAAGGGTAGCGTCTAGTGTAACCTGTGGTTTGAATCCTCACAAGGATTCAAACTACAATGTACTTGTAGACCCTCGGAATTTTCGGTCAGATGACACGATATTGTATAATCTATAACCACCGATGAGGAGTTAAAATAGCTATTTATTGCACTAACTTCGTAACCTTAACATTTGGGACTTTTTCCTTAGTGTTTCCTTGCTACTCCAGTGATTGTACCTCCAGTGCTAGCTCCAAGCACTACCATGTCAACTTTACCTTTGAACAATACATCGTAAGAAAATCAGTTTAACGAGTGCAAAAATTTCATATTGCACTTTTCCACAAAAAAAGTTACATCACGACAAGAACTGAATTTCTCTTTTTAGCTACCTTTTACAGCTTCAGTTCCTTTTTGCGGTTATTACATATTGGTAAATAAGATAGAATACCTACCACCACATTGCTGAATTATCTCTTCATCTGTTCCGTCATATGGAACCAAGGCATTGCTCGCATTTCGATACAAACGAAAAAGTAACACATTTAAGCCTTATTTAATATTGTATATTAATAAACAAATAAATCGATATTTACCAGAAATTCACGAAATCCATATGACTTATTGCCTGTTGACTAAGTTGACAAGTGCATGAGTTATGAGCAGAGGTCAGTTCGATAGATATGCATGCTTGATATTTCTTACTAGATTATCGCAAAGTTCCTCTTAATCGTGATGATTGATAAACATCATTTTGGCAGTACACTGCCACAATTTTCTACACAGTCAGCTATTTTAAATTATGTCAGGAAAACCACCAAAATCACATCTAACTTACTTATAGAGGTGTGATGTGGGAATTGTTAAATTTATTAGTTTTGATTTACACTACATTCATTTCATACGTTTATTTGAGGTTTTTTTGTTGCGTATAGTCATAAAAAAACTGATGTTTAAACAGTTCCTTAAGACAGGTCTAGTGTTTATGCGATGGTGACAGACATTATAGTTGAATTGAACTATTTCTTATTTTCTTCACCTTATCTTAGACGACAGAATTTGGGATCTCGCTATTAAGTCCTTGAGAAAAACCAATGTGTGATTCTGAAAGAAACAGGTTACACTATATCTACATGATTTCCTGCGTATTGGACTTGATGGGCTGTGTCCAGGTTACCTTTATCCTGTCCTCGCAAGGGAACATGTCTTGACACGAGGATAATAACTGATGTGAACCCAATGGAGCGCAGGTGGAGTATGTTTCTAGAAAATGTTAAGCTATTTATTAGAGAAACAGGCAAAAAGTACTACTGGTACGAATCTGAAGGAAAGCTTGACAAATGCAGTACTCAGAGATGAACTGGTCGGTAGCATATGAATAATTTTTTTGGGTTACATTTAATTAACTTATGAAGAGAAGGTTTGCCCTCTCCCAATACACATACTGGTATTGAATACATAGTAAGATATCAAATGACCTATGGTGAGCGAGGGCCTTCTGGAAACCAGACAGTTACTAACAGGAGAACCGTCTTCCATATCCTGGGTTGGTGGATAACTAGCTTTCAAGAATTTAAATGAATGTTTAACAAAGCGATCAGGGCAATATCATGGTGATAACAAAGAAAATCCATTGCGTTGCACGGTTCTGTAGTTTTTGTAGCTTGTTAAATAATGTTTTGCCACAATTACCTCAGTTTAAGCCCCAGTAATAGCGGCGCAACCGTCTGGAATAGCTAACCCTGAAACATTAGAGAGTCTGGTCCATTAAACCAATTTAAACGCCTCCTCTATCATAATTTTTAAACAGCGCATTCATGGAAATCAGGTTTTTAAGTGGCACATTGTTGTAAGTTGATATAATGTTAGGATTAGGATTTTTAGGTTCTTAGGATATTAGTCATTGTATTGGAATTTTTTGTACCTGATGAATTTTTTTCACCGTCTATAAATAATGATTAAATAAATAAATGAAAATAATTAACAGTAAATAATAATGTAGACTGACTGACCAATATTGCCTGATGCCGGTTCAATGATGGTGTCTCCAGGGTTGAGTTTTCCTTGGCGCTCGGCATCTTCAATTATTCTCAGTCCTATCCTGTCCTTCACCGAACCTCAAGCGTTGAAATACTCGCACTTCGCCACTGAGAATTAAACAAGGTTTTAGTATTATAAACTGACTTTTTACAACAGAGGTAGAGTCATATATAGTAATTTTATGACACAGGCAAGTATTTCATCTTAACTTCAGCTTATACTCACACAATTCAGTGGGGTATTTTCAATGTGATGAAGAATACCTGGAATTATTTTGTTTCCTGTCACTCCAGAAAAATTTGGAAAGAATTAATTTTTTTTTATTTAACGACATGACTGACCTTGCTTCTCTAAACACAGTTTCATCACTAACGCGGTCTTCACGTGTTGATGTGGAGATTCCCTTTTCAGTCCCAAGTGCTAAGTACATTGTGAGGGTAAATCGGTCTGCACCCATTGCCGTTTATCACCGACAGAACTTGATCGTTTCAATTCTTGGTGGGATATTTCACCAGGTGCCATCTGAATGCCTGTTCCTGACGGGGCACAAATTTTGTATTGAAGATTTTATGTTGTGGTGTCAACTGTGCGTTCATAAAGATATGAAGCACTCGAGAACGGGACAAGCACTCATAAAGGTGAAGTTATCTAAATAGAGTGGCTCTACCGTGCTGCGGGGCATACGCTGGCGTCATCAAAGTCCGCAATGGAACTTTGGAATTCAATTAGAATGGTCAGTTAAATTTGATTTAAATCTCCGCTCGGTTCATGGGTTAGTGTAGGTTTGTGCTTGCTTGTCACATCTGTATATGCATTCAGAAGCGTAGCAAACTTCGTTTTGTAAAAAGTCGCAACTGCCGCGTTAGAAATGATTTCAATAAATTGGTTCATTTATCAACCGTACGTTTAACAAGACATAAAGAACCTAGAAATTTTCTAAAGCATTAAAAGAAAAAAAAATTAGGGTTTCCAAAAGAAAATCGCTTACGCATCAATTAATCAATTGTACACAAACTTCATCAGCGCGAACGATGGGAATATGAAAGACGCGCTAGATTGGATTCCCAAATTTAGTATTTTAAAACGAATGTCAAGCTTTATTCACAACTCAGTCAGAACATTTACAGATGGATATAGAACGCAAACAAATCGTGTTTTATATACAGAAATGTATATTGACTCCAAAGGACTTGCATAGCTAAGCAAATTAAGAGCCTGTTTCATTGGTAAAATTATCAACAACAAAAAGAGCAACTATTTAGAATCCAATCTTTCAAATACTTGTGAACGATAAATAGTCTAAAAGTAAATATTTACAAAGAGAATGATAAAAAAGGAACATATAAAATAATGTAAGTCTAAAGTACGATGAACATGGCACTTTCTGTTGTTTGGATGTCAATGTCAATGTTCTTGACGTGTTCCTATTGAGCCTCTCAGACACAATAGAGCGAATCTTAACAAAGAGAAAGACTTTTTAGCTCTAATCCATAAGATGGCCTTCGCATAACTCTCTCCTTTCTTAGTTGAAATCAGCCCAGCCAGTCGGCTATGGTATCTGTTGCATTCTTTTCCCATACCTCCGGTTGTGGTGAAGGCCAGAGGTGACGGCGTACCACGTTCAATTTCAATAACTCTGTCCCCACATGGACGCCTCTTCTCGTTTTCGGACAATTCGTAGATCTATTCCGAATTCAGTAGCTTTGTTATTATTAGCACGCACCTCGAGCAACTCTTAAGTGTATTTTGTTTCGTTTTGTTATGGTTTGTTCTTTCATGCCTCATATCTCGCACGCACGCTGACGCACGAACCCATCCATCTCTAAAACAGAAGGAGACTATGTGACCGCGGCGATAATTGCCCTCTTAGGTGCTTACTTGGATTTATTGATTACCACAGTTCCCATTTTCAAGTTGTCTAAGATTTGGATAATTTTATCTGATTAACCACTGTTATATACTATCCCTGAACTAAATTAAGTGTCCTTCATAGCTCATTGCGGCGTTGGTAACGAGGGCGTGCTCATTGACGAGTATCAGAACAAATCTCAGAGCATCTCTTGCTAATTGAGAACTCTTCTCAGGTTCTAGATGAACACACAACTGACACTAAATATTTTGTGAAATTTTCAACATGGCAGTTTAAATCTTTTGTAAAGAAAAGTTTCATCCGCAGCCCTTCAGCGTGTGCATTATAGACTGGCATAATGCCAGTAAATCAGTAGTTGTGTCATGAGTGCGGTTTTGGATACCGTCCAATGGCAGTATAATACGAAGCATCCGTTATTTACTCGTGAACTCTGCCCAGATCATATGCGTTCTTTTCTTATTCCACGATACAATCAAACCTGCATTAAGCGGCAATGAAATTTAGTGACCGCTAAATACAGGTTGACGCGCAATTCAGGTTCCATAGATTAGGGGTCTTATAGAAAACGATACACAACGCCTTTATGCCTTAACTGATCACTAAATGTACAGATTCTCGCTCAAAAACCCTACATACTTTGATTTTGGGAGATAAAAGAAGGATTAAAAATTACTTTGAGGATTATTCCCTGTTATACTGGAGTGGTTCTGCTTTTAGTGACCATTTGATACTGGGGAAAAAACAATAAAACTAGGCTGTTGGGACTTGAAAAAGGTGACCAGTTAATAGAGGTGAAAATTACAGTGATTAAAGGGAAACAAATTCGGAACTTTGATAACTGACCGCTTAATGCAGGGTGGCCGCTTAATATACAGATTCGATCGTATCACTTTTAGATCGCTCTTAATCTGAGAACTTGCATACCCCTTAATGCGGCTTTGCTCATTCCGACAAACAGTGCAGATGATTTACGTATGATTGTCGTTTCTTTGTTAGAGAAAATAATGTAGTATTTTCTCTTGGTTCTAGTAAACAGTAGGTTTGTACGTTAGCGTGTGTTCATTGAGATATAGGGTATGAAAGATGCATAAGTAAGTAAGTAAGTAAGTAAGTAAGTAATAACTTTATTTAACGAGGGTAGAGACATTGATTACTGGTCACCCAGTAGTTTTCATAATGGCCCTCCTAAAAGGGCATAAGGGTTGTTCGAGGTGGTCGTTCATCATAACAAAGCTATCAAAGTTGTGTTATTGAATTATACGCCCATCTTAGGTCTCTACTGTTTACGCGGAGTGTGACTGAATCATTTACCTCGCCAAAAATTGCAATTCACATCTCAGTCATCTCAGGTCGCTACACTTTGTTGTTCGACGTCGAGAGGTCCTGGAGCGAGCAAGACAGTGACTAGACAGTTTTAATCCTTCCTTCTCGAGAGTAATTATTGACAATCGGTTTTCATTCCTGAGGAAACTTTGGAACGCGCTGTTCTGTGCTCTCCATTCTGCAGGTATATGTTGGAAATTGTATCTCAAACGCATTTCTGTAAATATTTATTAAATGAAAACTGTTACAACGCAACGCCTTAATTAATAATTAATACTTCAAGCGGACACTGTAGTATAAAAAAAAAAATTTAGCGTGCCCTTACAAACAACAAATAAGTCAAATTTTTTTATATTAGAACAAACACTTTTGTTCTGTGTGCAAGTGCTAATGTCCTTTGTAGAATTTAAGCAACTGTATATCTTGGTTCAAACTAATTTACAAACAGACTATATTTCTGTGTCTATAAATACGCTTTTTAATATATTCAACTGACTGTCCGATTTGAAATAGTTTCGGGCCGTTAGAGTGAAGTTTATATGAGAATTTAGGAATTATTAAAGCAATCTTTTTTAGACGTCTCACGTTATCGTTTGCGTTTTAAATAAAATAATAAGCTTAAAGTTAAGGAACATGTCACATCGAGACAAATTCAACTGAGTAACAAACAGCCAAAATACTCAAATTACAGCAAATTAGACTTTACCTATACCCTTATGTTGATATCAGATGTATTTCTTTTTGTGCTGTAAGTTTACAGTACCGCCTTGCGAATAATTATATACTCTTTCCAAACGGAACGATTTAAATATGTACATTTTTTTAACTCAGTAATCTTCTCTCGGAAGAAAGAAAAGAAAATTGTAAACAGTTTACATTACTCTAACAAAACAAACAATCAGGAACTTTTTTCTTCTTCTATGCTCCGCCTCCAAATTAATGTAACTCGCCGTTTTTCAATCCATTCTCTTTTTGATTTAAAGTAATGAAGTTCAACAGGTCAATGCGTGTCACAATTCCAAATATCATCTCTTTTTCATCCGGTTTACCTTTGTTGGAATCTGAGGTTGAAAACAAAATCAAGGAGAAATTACGAAACAGGCAATAATGCACATAAATATTCCACCACTATGTTCATTTTACCAAATAAGGTCACGAGAACGCGCGAAATATGCCACAGTATAGTTTCACGATGTTACACTGTAGAACAGGGCAAAAATGCGGATCCAAATGAATGATCCAAACTTTCATTTTTTTTTTCTTTTTTGGGCTTGAGTTTTAAAGAAACGGACTTAAAAGCGCGAAACGGACTTAAAAAGCGCGACAGATACATTCTTTGGTAAGTCACAAAGAACCGGTTCGTTCGTATTGTTTCAGTCTTCTGAGTAAAGGTGGTTAGGAAGGTGATCATAAACGTCTGAAGGTAGCCACATACTTTGTAGCAAGAGCTTAATAAACTTGACGCAACAGCGGAGAACAAACGCGGACAACAGCAAAGCGTTGAAAAAAAGTAACGTTTTAGATCACTTTTCCAAAAGAAAAAAAAACAAACTGGATAAATCTTTGTCGATTTTCCTCTCTTGTTTTAGACGGGATAAGAGCGGAGTGAGAAAACAGGAGGTAGGTTTGGGTCATTCCATCGATTTTAGAATCGCACCGACGTCTTTGAGCTTTACGCTCTGTACAATGTATCACATATTGCTGTCAGCGGTCAGAATTCCGCGTGGTTGACGAACAAAAGGAAGGGAGACAGAATATTTCACTTGGACAGGAAGGGCGATTCGCTGGCTGTGATCTCAAATGAAAGGCCTGCAAGGAGGCTACTACTTTCCAAGGTCCGCCCAGATCCCAACCAAAGCATCTAACACTCTAACCGAATTCCCTTCCTTCGCCAGCTACGTTGGCTAATAAATCATATTTTATATAGTATGGACTTATCCTCATGTTAGAAATTACCAAATCACTTACAGAGTCGTTGCCTGTGAACTACAACGGCATAGTGATCATGATCCAAGATACGAGACAATCGGCCAAGGGTAGTGTCCAGTGTAACCTGGTGAAAAAGTAAAAAATTAGAGCTCCATTGAATATAAAGCTTGCTTTCTCTGTGTTTTTATATAATTATACTTTTGAATATCACGACACCGGAGACCCTTCTGAAAGTGCGAGTCTCGTTGACTAACGGCCAGTTCAATGTCCGCTCTATGCTTTTAAGCGACTGGCCCCCAAAAGCATAGGAGGAGAACGCTTTAAAGAGCTTTCACTAATTACCTTCTTAAAGTTTTTGTACACAGAGTTGATAATGGGGCTTTCAGATGTGATTCGTCCACTAAGCATCCGGGACATTATGTTACCAAGGGTTACCATGCCCATCACGGACCTTGAACGAAAAGAGAATAGGAATGGTATGGCTTATCTGTTAAGATTGACACCTGTGCTCAAAGGTGTAGATTTGGTTAACATCGCCTTAACGAAAAGAACGAGCGCTTCATGAAGCCTTCCGTGGTTAACGCAGGATATCTTAAAGAAGATCGTACTAAGGAGAATGACAAAACAGTCTATTCACTGCATTGCAGGTAATTTAGTGTTAACAACTGGGTTGAAAACGTAAATTAGCCACCGTAAAGAGTAAAAAAGCTGACGTTTCGAGCGTTAGCTCTTCGTCAGAGCGATGGGCTCTGACGAAGGGCTAACGCTCGAAACGTCAGCTTTTTTACTCTTTACGGTGGCTAATTTACGTTTTCAACCCAGTTGTTAACACTAAATTACCTGCTATACTCTCCCACCGACGCAGCACCACAGTTTCTTTAGAAACTTACCCCTTTATTCACTGCATTTCTTGATGCGGAAAACAAAAAAAAAAATCAACCAACTCATAGAAATCTTTGCAAAGCATTTAACTGTCTAGTTTTAAGACACAAGGATTGCACACCAACATTATAACTAATGCAGCAATATTGCTTTCGATAACTGTTGAAGAATTTCAGAAAACCTCGGAAAATGTGATCTTAAACTCACCCTGTTTCGTCGACAACGGGAAGTTGATCAAAACCTTCTCTGCAAAACAATTTAATTTTCAAGGTAAATGAAAACAAAGGAACAAAGAGGGAAAAGAGAGGGACAATACTGAGCAGTCAAGGTATCCGCTGGGATATGTCGACTTCTCCAAGGATTTTGAGCAGCACCGGAGATCTTCCCTCACTTCTACTTAACATCCTCACACTGGTCGCCATAGATAAACAGGATGGAGGCTTGTATATTATTTCGTTCTTCTATGGCAAGCAAGGGCTGCCTGATCTTAACTCAGATCTTAAAGTCGTGCAAATAACTCTAACTCAGAAGTTCAGAAGATTGTCAGCTTTCATGCACACGTTTCGAAAAACATACGACGTTTGAGAGATTTTCTTCAACTAACTTTGAATTGATTCAAAACTTCGGATGCTTGGACCAGCGGCCTATCACCCTGTTTCCTTATTTTCTCTTATCAACACATTTTGTTGACAAGACTCATAATAAAAAAGTTCTAAATTTGAAATCACTATCTCCCAACACTTTTGTGCCTAAAGGCGATAAAGGTCTCACGACAATGCTCGTGATCATTTTATTCAATTCGTTGCAGTTATTGAGAGTTACTTACTTTGCACTAACACATTCAGGATTGAGTTCAGCAGAACTTTTTACTCATGCAAGTATGTCGCTTCCAAAAACTTTATTAAAAGTATTTGAAAAATCGGGAACTTATCAAAAATGCATTCCACAGTACAGGGAGCAACAATGAATTTCATTCAAAAGAGCGAATGAATGAACACAATACCTGTCCATTATGTCAATCGACTGTTGACAGGTGACAGTTGGCAAAACAGTCAGAGGAGTTTGAAGGTCAATGCAAGAAATTTTCTTTGTCCACCACCTTTAAAATCATAAATGTTTCGTTAGTGCTGTGACAAAGATGGTACATGGAGATTTTTTTACCATTCTTCAAGTTATATAGGTAATAATAACACAATGACAATCGCCGAGTGTAACAGGGTATCCAGTTAGATGGCACCATGGTTAGATCGCTCCCAGTTGGATCGCTCCAACCAAAAGTTAGATCGCTCCATCAAATAAGTTACTTCGCTACCAACATAAGTTATTTCTCTCCATGTTGTAATGTGAAGTATTACTTAGCAATGAGGTGATGATGTGTCTTGCGACGATTCAAGTGCATCGTATTCACTCTGTCCTTCAGATTAGCCACCTATATATACATGTATATATAGGTGGCTAGGTGTATAGCGATGATGGAATAAATGATCCTGGTTACACTTCGTGATTCCGTTACATGAGTCTTTATTTGTTCTTTCTGCGTAGCTCGCATTTATTTCAAGCGCGCGCAAGCGATATTAATCGATCGTTAGGTAAGATATATACGTCATTTGATGAATTATCAATTTAGATAGCTTAGTTTTACTACCTTTACCTTAGATTTCAACATGGAGTGAAGTAACTTATGTTGGGAGCGAAGTAACTTATTTGATGGAGCGATCCAATCTTTAATTGGAGCGATCTAACTGGGAGCGATCTAACCATGGTGCGATCTAACCATAATTCGTGTAACATAACTAGCTTTAGATCCCCTTAGATGAGTGAGTCGAGCAACCATTTTGCCGCAGCGCGCAAAAAGTAGAATTAAAGTTTTTTCCGATCATCGAAGAGCAACGCTGACAAAATTTATACCTCCTTTTTCTGTTAAGCATTTCAAGAAAAAATGATAGAGATGCGACAGTTACTGTAGACAACACTTTGTATGAAAAAAATGTGAGACATGTTTTGGTGAAAATCTACCAGTGTAACATAGCCTTCATTGCAAAGTGTATCTAGTTAAAGGAAACATACCAAAATTTGCTGTGGTCTTCATTCCTTTCTTTTTCAAGAAATCCTTTGTCTTCCATCCAGTCGTCACTCAAGAATTTTGTCCTGTGAATGTCATCAAACAGTTGTAAACTACCTTGTATTCTTCATATGATAATTAGATATAATAACATTATCATTATTTTGCTGCAAACACTCGTTGGGAAAAAATCAGTTATGACCTTACATGTAGTTCCTGACAGAGTCTGGTAGAAGGACAACGCACTTCTGTCCCTCACACAGAGTCTGGGCTGCCTTCACTGCAGCTGCCATTGCACTTCCACAAGAACCTCCTAAGTAAGAAATGGTAATTGACTGAATATATTTACACATAATCATTCCACTATTTAGCTATTTTACCATGTTGAGTCAACAGAACATGCAAAATATGGGGTACTCATGCCTGCCACTCACTGGTAAGTTACGTTTTTCTTAAATTGATTTCAATTGAGGGATATGGGTATGATTAGCATAAAATATGATTGTTTACTTTAGGGAAGTCTTGCAGAGAAGTTTTGTCTGTGACTGTCACAGAACTTTTAACAACCTGAAAGGATTGTTGTCGGCCAAACCTTCTGGTTTCTGTATAGTACATTGAATTATGTCTGTAATTTGTATTTGAAATATGATTAAAAAAAACAAACTGAGAGGATTGGATTCAACTGAGCTAAGTATTATAATTATGTTAGATGAAAGTACATAAGTTTGACATCATGCTATCACTGCTAGTTGTAGGAGTGATAGTGATCAAAGCTATAAAGCTTTATCTACACTACATGTTGATTACTGAACCCTCCCCTAATAAACATCACCACAAATGATGTCCCTCTAATCCTTTTTATCACTTCCAAACTCATACAGGTGATGCCTCTTTCCAACAAACATAGGCATGCGTAGCATGCAAGAGTTTATTTTTTAGCTGGGTAGGTTGAAATGGGATACTTTGTGTTCCTAATGTTTTCATAACTTTCAAAAGAACGAAAATGTCACATTACTTCACTTCAAGAGAAAGAGAAAAAACTTAATTTATCTAAACTCACAAGGTATCTTGTGGTTAATTGTCTCTATTGTCTATAACTACTTCTGAGCAAAAATAAATTGCATCGGTGTCACACTTACTGTAGTCTCCTTTGCAACCATTGTTTGGTCTTGTCACACAACGCACCCTATTCCCCATAGGAGAGAGAGCCATTGTGCGATGAGACCAAATAACAGTTGCAAAAGAGACTACGCTTACAGCTGTTCCTTGTCTACAATTAGGTGCCTCAAAAATATAATTCCATGTTATTCTACTGCAAAAGGCAGACAAACTGTTGTATCTCCAAATATATCTATGAGGGAAGACATGCTGAGCAAAAGAAAAGGATAATATTTAAAAGAGGGTTCCTTGATTGGTTGTTGCTAATCTGGACTTTGCCCTCTGTGTATGAAATATGTGATAAAATGTAGGTTGTTTACAAGGAATTAACACACAATTGAGTTAATTCCAAGGTAGCTAAAAGCGAATTTTTTAGTCAAAACACGGGAGAATGTGTGGAAAATTCACTATCAGTAGCATAAAGTTTCATACAAATTTTGTTTCTGTGGTGTTGGATAATGCAGTTAGAATATGAAATAAAATGAAGGTTGTTTCCAAGGAAGTGGCATGTGATGGAGCAAAGTCAAATGTGGCATAATGGAATTTGATTGGTAGAATATGATTCAAGCACATGAAAAAGTGCCTTATAATGTTCTTGTAGTGCAATGATTGGGTATGTTCTGATAGGATTTTGGACATTGTTTTCATAGTATGTGATGGAATGTAAGTTGTTTGGCACATGTGTTTTGAGAAAAGGAGCAGAAAAACATTTTTAAACAGTTTGAACTTAAAAATTATACAATAAAGGTAAATGTGACTGTTTCATATCCTGATAAATGTGGACCTCACTCGATGAGGTTCTTGCAAAGTCCACAATCATAACACTTATCAAATGGGCCCAAATTTTCTTGTTAAGTCATTCTTTGTGCACAGCTTCTTGATTCCATGACATCATTTACAAGAAAACAATATGTGAATGCTGTTATTGGTGCATAATATCCAAATGCTGTGATATGATTGGTGTGAGATACATACCCTAATGCCGCAATCTGATTGGCGTAAGATACATACCCTAATGCAGAAATCTGTTTGGTGTGAGATACGTACCCTAATGTGGTGATCTGATTGGTGCGGGCATTACACCACTCTACAAGCTAATAATTTTTTTTTTTTTTGTAAAAAAAAAAAAATTAAAAAATGTTTGATCAATGATATCCTATGAGAAAACATACCACACAGCAATCCTTCTTCTTTAATGAGTCTTCTTGCAAAAGTGAATGCCTCTTTGTCTCCAACTTTGTACCACTTGTCAACAACTGAACGGTCCAGAACAGTTGGAACAAAGTCATAACCAATACCTTCAACCTAAATAGACAGGTGATAGTAGTCAGAGGGACCAAATTTTGTTTTCAGAAGACATCATACATGCTACTATAGGTGAGTGGTGATAGTAGTCAGAGGGACCAAATTTTGTTTTCAGAAGACATACATGCTACTATAGGTGAGTGAAAATCATCATATTGTCCTTTAAATTATTTTCAGTCAACAGATATTGGGTCAATTATGAATAAACTTAAAACTGAAGAAAAATTGTTTGCCCTTGTATAGCTTTTATTTCAAGGAATATCTACATGGCAATTCCTGTCCAGCAACATCTAAAAACAGTGACAAAGCATACAACCTTGATGTGTTCTTATATTATAAGGGTGCAGTCCTGTTGATTAGTTTGAAGAAAAGGCAGGAATATGAATTATTGTGTGCATGCTGTTATATATGTACTCTAGGGAGGTCAATCACTTTCTTTGATTCTTTTTTTTTAGACTTCTCTTAAAAGACTTGTGCAATATACATGTACAAGTGATCTTCCAACAATGAGAGAAAGAAAGTAATTGAAGGAAAGAGGAGGAGATTGCAACGGGAGTGCATATGTAGATATGAAATGAAACTGTAGGTTTCACTTTGTTTTTTTAATTTATTATAAATGGCATCAATTTCTAAAATTTGAATTATAAAAATTAAATGTTCACTGACACTTTGGAAAAAATGAGGTCTTTTTCAGTAGTGCAGTGGTTCTTGCAGTGGATTTAATATTTAATACAAGAGTATGGTTAGAAATCCCTATTAATAGTAACCTACATTATATATTGGATTGTCACAATCATTGAGTTCTTCTGGCTCAGCTAGGATGGATCCATGTGGATCAACACCTACAATCTATTGAAAATAACATTATGTGCAGACAAAATGAAAAATAACTAAATAAATGAACAAAACACTAAAATTGAATTTATAAATTAAGATGTTCAACAAGGATGTAAAAAAGGCTTAAGAACACAAAACAAAACAGAAAAGAAAAAATGTATTGGACAAAATGAAAATCTGTAATTTGGAAATTGAACTTACAATCTGTAATTTTTGAAATAGAAATTTTATAATGATTATGTTGTGTAAAAAGAGGGTTAGAAATAATTTCTTGTATGCTCTGCTTTAAGTACCTTAACATTTGGGCATTTTTCTTTAATCCTCCTGGCTACTCCAGTGATTGTACCTCCAGTGCCAGCTCCAAGCACCACCATGTCAACTTTACCTTTGAACAACACATCATACAATCATCAATCTGACTTTCATCACATCGCATTTTCCTTGTTTTATTTTAATATGATGACATGGCATTTTTCTCCACAAAACAGGTGCATCATAACAAGAACTTCATTTCTGCCCCAGACTGCCTAATTACAGCAGCTTTAATTTTAATTAATTAGATTATCATGCACTCATTAGCAAACAAGTTAGTAGTCACATACCACCACACTGCTGAACTATCTCTTCACCTGTTCCATCATAATGAGCCAAAGGGTTGCTTGCATTTCGATACTAAAAGTGACAAATCTTAGCCTCATTAATTCATACATTCAATAAAATTTACCAATTGACCTCTAAAAACGCATTAATAATTTAATGGTTACTCATCAGTTTATTATCAATAACTGTTAACTCGACCAGTGCACTTATGATGGAATATCACTTCAATTAAACAACTACATCACTTCCAATTTCTAAATTTAAAAAAACTACAGTTGAACCCCATCTTACACCAACCATGGTAACACTGTCAACTCATCTTTATGGCCATGTCATTATTACTGATACTACTGTTTGGTGCTGCAAAATCACCATACATTTTCTTATAAAAAAAAAAATTCCATCTATGTGGGTGCAAAAGGTACCCAAATTAATTATACACATGAAAGTACAGAGGTGGAGGAAGGGAGGGGGGTTGAACTTGCTATGGGTTGGTCAGTTTTAAATACAAGTACAATGAACTCAGAAAATAAATAACTGCATTAGGCTCAATCATTTTCTGTCAAAACTCCTGACTATTACATGATAGCTACCTATTGTAATCAAAGGCACCAGATAGTCTTGTAAGGGTTTTGAGATTAATGAACCAAAAATTTTGAAAGTTATGACTCAATCTCCCTTAAATTTGACCCTTCAGTTGATGACTAGCATTTTCTCTATCTTGATTAGTCAGAAATAAATATCATGTTTAAGTTAACCCAAAAGATTGAGTAAGAGGCAGGAACATATTATAATTAATTATAATTATGTCATTTCTTAACCTGATCCAAGATGATGGAATTTGGGATCTCACAGTTGAGTCGTTGAGCAACACCAATGTGTGATTCTGAAGTAAACAGATAACACTTTGTTTCATCTACAAGCTCTGTTTTCTTTCAAATAAGATATGAGCTATGGCTCATTCACACTTTATACTATGGGTGAACTTCTTACTTTTGAGGATCGTAACATGTCTTGACATGGGTGTGTTAGTGCTCTTAATGGAGAAAATTTAGGCAGGGTATTAAAATTGTTCCAAGAAAATAATAACGCATCAACAAGCAAAACAGGCTGCAGGTAAAGACAGCTGCTTCTAATCTGATCAAATATTTCAGAAATATAGTTACAGTATTGACCTTGCCTTTTTCTTAAATACACCATTCTTGACCAAGCGAACAAAGGTGTGTTCTCTCCTTGATCATACTGGTATAAAAAATGTATTTACATAATACAGGGGACTTGAGGCAATCCCTAAAACATTACTACTGAGAAGCAAGACATGCTTAATAAAGCCTTTGCCCTGTTGTGCACCAAAATCAAGTTTTCCTGCTTCAATTAAGACCTGATGAAAATTTTTAGTGGACAGATACCAACAGGAGATCTTTCTCCGATGTGAGTGGCTTACATCTTACTATGTGAAAGTGACCAAGGCTTTATAGCAATAGAATTACTTAAAAGGAATCTACATGACTTGATGTGGCAGTCACAATTTAAAGAGTGAATCCATTTGTGATAATATTGTTGTTTACCTGGTGAGTCAAACTTGGCTTCTGTTGGTGTACGCACTATTTCTGCACCTAAGGCTCGAAGGACATCTACCTAAAAATAATCAGGTATTTGCTGTAGAGAGATCAAATGAATCAAACCAGCCAGAATTCCCTAAAAACTGTCAGGATAATGCTAACTGCAAGCTTAGCCATGCCATGAAGAATGAATTATTAGCAGGAGTTATACTTTATGGACATGGACATATATGGCAAAAAAAAAATTTATGAGTTCAATACGACCTTAAATTTTTGAAGGAATTTTCAGTTTTCTTTTCAAGCAGTATAATCTTAACTATGAACAAAATGGAATAATCCTAACTTTTATCTGGGTGAGGTGAGCTTAATAGGGCAATATGTATACTCTTCTGCCCAAAAGGACTGATACAACAACAAAATCAAACAAAGTCTCTTTTTCCACTTCATAAAGAATTTTTTTGGATTGAATGAAGTAAATTTAAAGAGCTTATATTTTGCTTATATCTTTTGGTTTGAGAACTTATTTCTAAGGATCAAGGAGAATCTGAAAAATATAATGCAACATTAAATGTTTACAAATTGGTACAGTATTAAATATATTCCAGCAGGTCAATACCTTTTCCTTACTCATCTTTTCAGGCATTACTATAATGCAGCGATAACCTTTCACAGCTGCTGCTAAAGCCAGGCCAATTCCTGAAAACAGGCATAAAATAAGTAACTCAGCACACCAACCTTATAGATTCTTAAGGTCTCTTTCTTTATGGTTATCCTTGGAGGAAATCTCTGTGAACCTCTATGTAATTTCACAATGTAGTATTAGATTTCTTTCAAAAGAGGTCTGTGATATTCTTCATACGTGAGACCAGAAGTTTTAACAAATAAACATCATTCACTACTTAAGCTAAATTTTCAACAAGAAATTTTTGAGAACATGTCTCAATACCATTGGTTCAACATGAACAGCTCTGGCAGGGTTGGTTTGAGTTTAGTCCAAAGGGTAGAAAGCCAGTGCTATGGAATATTGATTATTGAACACACCTCCATACACGCCTACAATTATGATGCAATGTGAATCCGTATTTGCAATGCAAAGCTAATTTAGTTTAACAGTCCATATTCACTTCCACCAAGAAGGAATTTTGCTACTAAACAATAGAGAACACGGTAGACTAACTGACCAGTATTTCCCGATGTCGGTTCAATGATGGTGTCTCCAGGGTTGAGTTTGCCTTGGCGCTCGGCATCTTCAATCATTCTCAGTCCTATCCTGTCCTTCACTGAACCTCCTGCGTTGAAATACTCGCACTTCGCCACTGAAAATGAATCAAAATTTAACTTTTTATAAGCTGACTTTTAACAATAGAATAAAGGGGGTAAGTTTGTAAAGAAATTGTGTTGCTGCGTCGGCGGGGGAGTATAACAAGATAATTTGATTTCATCAGCCCGAGTTCATGATGTAAAATTGGCTACCGTAAAGAGTTTCTAAGCTGACGTTTCGAACTACGTCCGAAACGTCATCCGAGAAACTATTTACGGCGGCCAATTTACATTATCAACTCAGTTGATAACACCATGTTATCTTGTTTTTGCATTAGAGTCAGAGTAATGGTCATTTGATGACGGACGCAAGTATTTCAACTTAACTTGAGCTTTTACTCACACAATTCACATTTCAAACCACAGCTTTTCCCGATCTTGTTTATTCGAACTAGTGGGGTATTTCCAATGCGATGAAGAATATTTGGAATGATCTTGTTTTCTGTCACCCTAAAAAATTCGAAAAGAGTTAATTTTTCATCAAACGACGTAACTGGTCTTGCCTCACTAAAGTAGTTCCATCACTTACGCGGTCTTGTTGTGATGATGGGGAGATTCACTTTTCACTCCCAAGTGCCAAGTACATTTTGAGGGTAAATCGGGCCGAACCCATTGCCGTTTATCACCGACAGAACTTGATCGTTTCAACTCGTGATGGGACATTTCTCTTAAAACGCCTCATAAGCCTACAAAATCTTAAGATGTCTCTCACAGATGACCCAACGGAAGTTGAGTTCTTCTGGTCCGTAAGATATCCTGTGACGTAATGTCGTATGATTGGTTACCAATGAGATGTGATCAGTGTCTGAAAAGCGCTTCGGGCAAATAGTATTCTCCATGAACCTTCACCCGGACCACTTCTGTGAACCACCCCTTTTTTTGAGAACTGACAAATTTTCATTCCATATGTCCTTAAACCGACGTATTCTAAATGTTGTTTTCAATTCCATTCCTGGAAATTAGAAAATTATCAGAATATAGATAGATAGATCTTTCCTTCAGGGCTTTCCAATCGACTGGTTAATATAATTATTGATAATGTGCGCTCAACAGCAACTGCATTACCCTTCTGGTTGTCGTTTACGTGTCAAACACGCCTTTGCTTGAGTTTTTGACAATACTCATCTGAGAGATTTTTAAACCTATTTCAACTCAAAGCGAATGATATGAAGGAGAAGTAACCAAAAAAAAAAAACAAGCATTGCTTACTTGCTAGCCTTTCTGTTTCCCTTTTTGCGTGAGCGGAGGAGCCGCGCGAGGGTATGAGACGAAAATGAACTGGAAGTGGTGGGGCGAGGGGGGGGGGTGAGTTAAGGTGTGGGGGAGGGGAGATCGGAAAGTAAAAGAATTCGAGCCGAATGTTGAGTGAATTTTACCAATACTTTACTCTTGAACAGGTGTGACACTCAGTAACCCCAGAAACAAGATTTAAAGGCCTATTTATACGGTACGACTCTGTCGCATGCGACAAGCTTACGACAGGCCTACGACACGAATTGTATCGTGTAAATCAAACCTACCACTCGCTTACGACTGTCGTGCACGTCACGAAAAATGTCGTAGGATTTTAAAACATGTTTTAAAACGCTGCGACAATCGTAGCCGAAATTGATAGAAAATGACGTATTTTGTGACAAATTTCTACTGAGTAGGGGAGGAAGGTGAAATTTTCTTGCGTCAAAATGGCGGAGGAAGTCGCCTCCGGAAAGTCGAAGACTGCTTCCAAAGCGAAAAATACATTCTCAGATGAGGAAACAGAGAATATGATATCACTGTGGAGCGAGGAAGAGGTTCTTTTCCTTCTCTTGCAAATTATTGAAACAATGACCGCGGCCGAAACGAGTGGTATTGCACGCGATTTTGGCATGTCGTAGGTGAAAATGTCGTGCGCGTGTAAATTGTCCTAAGTCATGTCGTAAGCCTGTCGTAAGCTTGTCGCATGCGACAAAGTCGTACCGTGTAAATAGGCCTTAATAGGTTCAAAAATGAAGTGCAATTTTTCTCGGAAAGTTTTATAAACTTAGAAGCCCCTAGTTTGAAAACAGGTGAGGAAAATGGTATGTTTAAATTTGATGTAAAATAGGATCAGGATTTTGAAAACCAGACAGCCCACCCCTAGCAGAGGGTCCCCGATAGGTTTTCCGGGATCCGGGATCGGGCTTATTTAAAGGCCGGGAATTTAAAGTAAAAGGGGAACGAGATGCGGGATTGTTATCATGAACGGGACTCGGGAATCGGCGATTTTGAGGAGCGCGATTCTGGAAACATACACTTAAACAAACCGAGAACAGGGATGTCCGTTGACGAGAATTTATGAAGAAATTGATCTTCTCGTGATCAGTCCACGAAAAGCACCAGGCCAACAGGCTCTCAAGCATTCGGTAGGTGGTCAGGCTGTTCGGCGACATTCTTGAGTTAGTGCGCGGCAATTTAAGTTATATCAGACGCGAAGTTGCTAATTTACCAAAAATCCTCAATGGCCCAAAGGGTAACAAGGCATGTAAGACTGCTGCGTCAGTTGAAATGCTTAATGGCCTCGAAAACCCTCATGGTGTTAGATTACCCAAGAAACTTTGTAAATGCAGCAAAAGATGGCTTAAAGAGGACAGCCCGTTGAGTGGTGTACTATTTTTCAAATCCAAATTCTTGGTATCCTGTACTTGGACGTGCCATGATCCTGTCGGCCATACCAGCAATTCAACCGTTACCACCTCTACAGGTGACAGTACAGAGCATACAGAAGATAAGGGACTGGGCGTAAACATTTGTTGCAGCAGTGGGTCAGCGCTCTGTCAGACAGGAAACAACGATGGCAATAGCTGGAACTTCCCCTTTATACCTCTATAAGAGAGGAATTCAGCCGAACAAACCAGTCAGCCTCGAAAAGATGGACTATTAGAGTACGATTCCCCGTGTGATGATGGTGACAATCCATCTTTGGAACAAGACACTGATTTTCACCTGGGAAGATGAAAATCAGCTTCATTAGAAGTATTCGCTTCAACAGCAGTGTAATGGCTGCCACGCCTTTACCACCGGACATTAATTCGCTGTAACTTTGATTCTTGTTGAACCGCAACAATGACGTCACTGTTTGTCCGTTAGGGACGTGATCTTTTAGGTTCCACCCAGAACCGCATTTTAGTTGGTTTTCTTGCTTTGAGCTAACGATAAAACGTGCCTATCGGAAGAGCGCCTTTTTGCCCTCCTTATCTTGAAGTTCGTTTTGGTTAAACTCTTACAAGCGGGACTGTTATGTAAGTGCCTTTGTTCCTTTCTTGGTGCTTGTCTAAATATCTAGTATTTTGGTAGTTTCGCCTAGTTTTTACATGTTTCTTTATCGCTCGTTTTCGCCACCTTGTAACACGTGGCCAACGTTGTTCACGCTTCGTTAGAACGCTATACGTTTTTCCCAATTGGTTATTAGTTTTTGTTAGAGTTCGTTTTCAAGCAGTTTTCTTTTATCCTTTTTAGAATTTAGCTCACCTTCTTCCTTATAATTTTCATATTTCAGTTTACGATAAGTACTTGGTTACCTTGACAACGTTAAATAAAACCATTCAAAGCTTCTGCGCAAAATATATCCTCGCTTCATAGTGTGTATTGCTTTGCTTGTGTCGGCCGCTACAAGCAGAATTGTGTTCAATTAAGTTTTCTTTATCTCCCTTGTTATGAAACCATGGGATTGCCGTCATCTTTTGTGTTTTATGCACTTGTTGACATTGTTATTCGTCCGACCTGTCTGTACTAATATGTTTGTCCGTGATCGAAGTTTAACGGAAGAAGTCGTTATCGTGACTTGCGTGCGTTATTCGTACAAAGCTTTGAAAACTTCTAAAATAAACAGTATCATTATTTTGATGAAAAGAGATGAACTTACGCCTTACGGTGACCATAGACTTCAACGGATCAATGCTGGTTGAGAAAATCATCACCTACCGAAAAGGCCCTCCTAAGTTTAGGAAATGGACTTAGACAAAATTGTATGATCGGGATCGGGATTGACCAGTATAACTGTCGGGGTTACGGGATTGAGAAAAAATTTTAGTCGGGATTGCGGGATTGAAGAATGCTATTGGAGACCTTCCTAGCAAGTATTCTAGTGGCTTTTATTAGAACCAGTCCAGTTCTACCTTTCCTGGTGGGTGCTGCTCTCCGAAAACTTAATGCTATCAAGCTTACATGACAGCTCTTAATAAACTCTACTTCTATGTTGTGGAACAGGCTTTCATTTCAACATCTGTTAAAATTTTTCTTTCTTATTCATTGATTTCTCTATCACTTGATTCCTACAAATCAAAGCATGACTCAAAAAATAACCGAAATAAACAAATAAACAAATTTATTTCAAATCAGTTTTTTTAGTTCTAATACTCATTTACCACCATTTAAAGTTCCGAACAACCAACCGTTAAAATAAGATTAGAAGAAATGAAAAAAAAACCCTAAGAATTAACTCAGACACTCAGCTGTGGGATGATTTCTAGCGATGTCATCTCTCGTTCTAATAATCAATCAATAAATAATGGTCATATATAACTACAATTTTGATATAATTCAAAGCAGAAATTTTACTAACTTTAACTTATTGCTTCAAATGAACAATTTTGACCTTATTTAATTGCACTGAATATCATCAACAAGTCCAAGGGAACTGTTAAAAGCCACAAAAATTCTAAAGTAAAAAATGCTAACTACACTACGAATACATTTTATAAATTAAAGTAACACACTAACAAATTTCAATAACCAAGAATATTGTTACTGAATAGGGTTCCAAAATGATACCAAAATTTATCTATGATTACAAAAGCTACTTCTAATTTTGTAAGCATTATGTCACTGTCAACCATATAAAACCTACTGTCTATAGATGTGATGTAACAAAACCAGGGCCAGCCAGATTAAGCTGCACTCTTTTAACCAATCAGAACTTCACCAGTGTTTAATAGTAATTAGTTAAATTACATACAACCCTAATCTTGAAAAAGACAGGTGAGTGAGGATGAGGCAGGGCTATAAATAAAATTTGCTTCAGGAAAATTTGCAGGTAAAGACCAAGTTGAACTTAATCAATTCCCATGCAAACTTAACAAAAGTATAGTGGAGCCTCCACTCAAGGCACACAAACTTTGCCGCCAAAAATGTTCATATAAGCTTTGTATTTGTTATCTTCGTTGAAGAAAACATCTGTCCAAGGGAAAAGGGACACTATTTGTGGACCTCAAAGCCTGTTCAAGCCTGTTCTTAGCCTTCATTCAAGGGAAACTAAAAACCATAAAATGCTCACTTTATCCAACACAACCTTTTTCTTTGACCACCAATATAATGAACTTGTACAAGTAAGAGTTCACTGAAAACTACCCCAGAAATTTAAGTTAATCACAGTTTTATAAATACTCACATCATTTATCCGCTTGAATAAATGATTTCTGTGGATTTCCATCCAGAATAATAAAATTTTATTTTTGCAATGAGGTAATCATTAACCCACACCAAACCACTTATTACTCAGGACACACTTGTGTTTGTCTCCAGGATGTCTCCTAACATTAGTGTGAAACATAACAGAACATCACAATGTGTCAGTTGGATACTGGAACAAAAAAAAATGAAATAGAAAAATATAAACTTTTAAAATCTAAATTACCAGATCTGGCTTAATTTATTAAATTAAATATCATCTGCTCAAGTTTTAACCTCAATGCTTTATTACTGTAGCAACACCTACACTACCTATAACGTGAATTTAATCCTTTCTATCATCCTCCATTTCATGTGATCACTAAACCACCAGTATTTGGTGCTACAAGTTCTCCAGTGCAATCCTCTTGAGAATCTCTGTTTCTAACATCTTCAAGAGGTTGGGCTTCCATTTCAACATAACGCTGTTGCCAGGACTGTCTCCATCCCACTCTGGTGATGTGATACACAGCTCGTGCCAAGAAAACAGCTCCAATGATCACAAAATAGCTCCCATAAATGACA
Source organism: Pocillopora verrucosa (assembly GCF_036669915.1). Taxonomy (NCBI): domain Eukaryota; kingdom Metazoa; phylum Cnidaria; class Anthozoa; order Scleractinia; family Pocilloporidae; genus Pocillopora; species Pocillopora verrucosa. Next base: position 14,822,648 of record NC_089317.1, read on the forward strand.
AACTGGGAAGATGAAAGATTTCATTTCACTTTCTGGTCATTGTTTGCAGTAATTAAAACACAAGTTTAACAGAGTACTAACAGAGTTTAAGCATTCCCCAGATGCTTAAATTATTTTTCAGGGTTCTCAACCCTTCACTTTCTAGTGGTCAGTGTGAAATGCAGACTGCAGACTGAAGACTGGGGGCAAAATGCAGACTGAGGGCAAAATACAGACTGAAGACTACAGACCAAGGTAAAATGCAGACTCACTTCTTTAGTTGAAATTTATGAACATTTCTGGTTACTCTAAATGATTAAACTTAATTTAAGTAACTTGAGACTTCTACTTGCTCTTAATTTGTTTCAATTTAAGGAAGACTCTGCCATTTTTCCAGAGAATTAAAATACCTCAGAGGAAAACTGAATTTTCTGAGCATTCCTTTTCCAACAAGAAGTTCCACATAGGTTAAGTTGACCATGATAGTGGCAGATTTACCTCAGGTTTATACTGAAGTGAAACACCTCACAGAATAAGAAAGGCTAACATCAGGGGATATTGTTGGGAAGTTTTTAATTAGACTCTTATCTTGCACCCACAAATTTGCATTAAATTAAAAAAATTTGCATGCCTAACTTTACAGCACAAAACAAAGGTATGGGAAACAGCCTGGTTTCTAATGTCCAAATAATTGAAATTGCTGCTGTGTGATGAGAGTCTATCACCACTACTTTCAAGGCCAAACAAAATATACATGAGCTACATGTATGTTAAAGCTACCTAATGTTGCTCAGCAGAACTGTTTATTCCTTAACAAGGGAAATATCTTTAGCTGGCTGTGTACTATATATTCAAACACTCACATTTCCTGTTCTTACCTTAAAACAATATGTCAATGCCAAAACCATCTGAGGAAGTGAAGTTTGAAACATCAATTACCATGAAGATTATTGCCAGCCTCTCTTGAATTATGCAACCTCAATCCAGCTCACTTTTAAAGTTTTTGCTGAGAAGCAGGTTTTTTTAAGAACAAAGTCTGCATTTTACCCCTGGTCTACAGTCTTCAGTCTGCATTTTACCCTTAGTCTGCATTTTACCCCCAGTCTGCAGTCTGCGCCTTATGCTGACCACACTTTCTAGTTTGACAGACACTCTTGTAATTTCTAACTAACATAATAAATGCATGAATACCTGTTCGATAACTGAAAGCTTTAGGTCTGGTCCATCCACCACAACTGCTGTCAGGATTGTTGACACCAGCAGTGCAGCAAACATATTTATTCCAAACACCAAGGCAAATCTTGACATTTCCACATGCTTAGCAATCTGCAAACTTAAAATAGAAACTAAAGATAAATCATGATATCCACAGTGTAGTGAACATCAGGAAGTTCACACAGTATTTGTCCTTGTAAATTGTAGTGTGAATAAATTGTTGCAAAATGTTAAGGCAGTATATTTTTCTAAAGAAACTGTGGTGCTACATTGGTGTGTGGGGGGGGGGGGAGGGGGGTGGGTGGGTGTTACAAGATGATTTGATGTTATCAACTGAGTTGATGATGTACATAATAGCCATCATACCAGTTTCTAAAGCTGATGTTTCAAGTGCTAGTCCTTAGTCAGAGTGTACGAGGAAGGGCTAATACTGAAAATATCAGCTTTACAAACTCCTTACATGGCCAATTTACATCATAAACTCAGTCGATAAAACCAAATTATCTTGTTGCAAATATATCTATTTGACCCTATTAAGGTACAGCTTTGTGACTCAAATTAAATGACAAAATGCTACAACATTGCTTAAAAAGATACCAAATTTTTGTTTTTGGGGCATTTTGACGTCATCACTATATCTTTTACAGAATAAACATACCACAACATGAATCTTGTAGATGAAATAATTTTTCTTTAATACAGGATATTTGAGAGGAATTCATTTTTGGCTCTAATTTTGACTTTAGGAAATAAAACTATGTCATGTACTAATTATTTTAATTCCTTTTTGAAAAAAAGAACAGTTACCTTGCTATTGTTATCAGGAAAGTATATGCTGTGCGAAATAGGATATACATAAGATAGGCCAACCAGATATTGCTGGTATGTGCACTTTGGAACAAAAAGAATGCATCAGCTACAGACACCACTCCCAGGCACAACTCTCCAAATATGGACCAGTTAATTTTCACATGTGCTAATGCTATAGCCACCAATGACCCAGTCAAGTGTGAGATTGCAGTGACCCCACCATTGTAAATTTTGTGGTTATGAGATGGGTAGATAATCTCCCATAAATTCTGTACGTAATTTTCAACTTGGAACTCCCCGCCAGTAGCAAAGGCCCACCAGAGAGACCACCGCAGCAATTCTTTGTCAGAGTAGCACAGCTTAAAATCACGAAACATGGTAATCATTGTTCGCTTCCAGGATGATATACAACCGTTTCGTTGTTCTTCGATGAGATAGTCAGATTCTGTCCTAGTGATAAAAACGTTTCCAGAAGCTTTTGGTAGCAGGAGTGTTAGAATACAAGAGATTGAAACACTGCCAAGAGAGATGTAATTAAGAACCAGATAGTCAGTCACTTTGAACGTTATTAGAAGCTGTCCAACAACTCCAGAGATCAATCTTCCCAACAGGACTGCCGCCCTGGTATAACTGGTCACGATCTTGTAATGATCTCTCTCAACTACCGCATAAATATAAGAATAGTAAGCTACTTCAGCTCCAGTAGCTACTCCATAGACGAACTGCATGAACTGCATCGCTAAGACTCCACCGGCCCAAATCAAAAGGATTCTCGTGGCCAAATAAGCCAGCCCCTCGATTATAATTACGGGTTTGTATCTCAGCAGATCTGTGACTAAAAACACTACTAACAGAGTTAAAAGGTAAGAGTAGGTCCATACGGGGTAGATTTTTTCCAGATCCTCTTCGGTCATATTCTTTTGCGCTTTCAAGTATGGAGTTAGGAAAGGCTCTGATGGTTTCATTTCTTTGAAAAAGCCATAGGAACAGAGAATCAAAGTAGCTTTGATCCAAAACTCCATCGTGGTGCTCGAGGATGCGTCACGTGATGGCGAAAAAAAAACAACACAGGAAGTGAGCGAGCACCGAACTACCTAGGGAGGGGAGGCAAAGTGGAATGAAGCGGAAAGACTATTGACACATCTCAACTAGGCTACATTTAACCCATTCCATTTTTTTTCCGTTTTCAACTTTTGCTTTCTAGAATACCAACGAAGCTTTTGCTTCAATGAAATAAGGTGAACGCATTTCAATTTCCCCTTCCAACCCTTGTTAGATCGAATCATACTGAACACAAAGAAAGATGGCGGGTAATTGTACACTGTTTATAGAAGACCAACACTACTGCGTAAGTAACGATCTTTCCGTTTCATTTGAAGTCAGTGAGGTAAGTAATTTCTCTTCTCTATCTATGGTGTTTTACAGAAAATTATCGCCATTGTCAAGCAGACGGTCGCTTCTTTTTCTTTGGTTGCCAGGTGGGAACTGACCAAACATGGTCCTCTTAATGATATTGTGAAATGTTTAAGAAACATTGTAAATTACAGAGCAGAAATGGCTCCATATCTCCCCCTTTTTTCTTTATATGGAAACATACCATATTACTCTTACATCCTAAATTCTATCGAAGTTTTGAAAGCATGTCGATTCATTACATATTTCCTGATCAATGAAGCTCGTTCTATAGGTTCGTATGTAATTACTTAATATTATGTTCAAATTTTAAGATGTTTGCGTAGGCTAGATTTTCCTCAGCGTATCGGTTTTAAACTTGAATTTACGATCGCTCTAACAAGTTCAAAGTGATGTTTTGCGTATATTGACGTACAGGTGGAAGATTTAAAAAATCAGAGGATTAGATCGACCAATAACAGCTTACCAGATCTTACCCGTGATACTGTTAAACTGTTTTCATTCAAATCTGTCTGAGCTTTAACCTATCAAGTAATTTGTTATTATATATTTGAGGTATGAATTTATTTCATGATGTAAAATTTAATGATCTGTCATCATTTGCAGCCTCTTCATAATATTTGTTATATGGCTTTTCAGAAAGTACAAGTATTTTGTGCAGGTAGAAGATCCTCATTTTACATATAACCATTGAAAATAATTGATGATGTCAAAAACCACATTACTGAACATCAATGACTCACAAACTACTCTGTTGACTGGGAATCTGCACAATGTCTTACTTACAGCACTATCTACTTTCCATGGTTTACTCTGGAAAGCTGGCTTACCAGCATAGAACAGACTCCACTCAACAGGTGACCACTACTGCTGGCACCATTCAAATGACTTATTCGTGACATAAACATGCAAATCAATGGAACAGAACAAGCTAACTTTACTGATGAATTGAAACTGACCAAACATGATTTACTTCTGCTACTTGAGTCATACATCTAATAACATCACAGCTAAACTGACCAGTCAGTATACACAAACTGAACCTAGTAAATTTGACTGACAATAACAACTCACTTGACTCTGATGATGACTTCCACTCAGGTAATTGAAATGTTAGTGACTACTACCGACAACAATTCTGCACAGGACTGATGACTTGATCTGATGATCTGATCTGCACAATCATATAAAAATATTTAATGAAAACATTAACTTACTAAACTTTAGGTTTTAATCAACTAATCTCTTACTACCACACAATTTAAAAAAAAAAATGTGGTGGTGCAGTGGGCTTAGTCAGTAATTCAAATGTGGCTGAACGCAGAGCTAATAGTATGACAGTAAGCACTTCCAAGAACAGAATATACAGAATGTTAAATTATGTAACAATATTATTTATAACAGAACGCGTAAATTTGTCTAATCAAATTCAATTGCGTGAGTGTGCTTCATACTCCTATTGTACACGCTCATGATGTCAGCAAACAAATCCCTCGAGAAAAAAATTTCTTCATGATTTTTTACTTTGGGATTTTTCTATTAAACAACTGGTTAAGACTTTGTTGGCAATTTGAGCTAAACATGGAAAGTTGTCAGCAAGCTGATGAGGAAGAAATGTTTTCCTGAAACAAAATTATCAATGCGCTGAAGCATAGCAGAAGGAATATTAACCCTTTTACAACATTTAAACCATTGGTTGAAAATGTTATTAAACAATTGGTTCATACATCAGCTGTGCGTTCATTGAGATATAAAGCACTTGGGGAGTTTGGAGAGCACGCAAGAAGCTAGAGTTGCTCAAGGTGTAGCCTCGATCAACTCTTACGCATCCTTCGAGCTCTCCAAACTTCCTGCGTGTTTTATATCTTGATGAATGCACACTGATGTATTAACTAATTGTTTACTGTAAATGACTGTGAATATATGATAATCACATATGTGAACTGCGGATTAAGAAATGAATATAACAGTGATCTTTGCAGTAATGAACACTAGTTATGCATTAGTGAAAATAAGGTCTGAAAAAAAATTCAGGCCTGTATGGGATTTTAACCCATGACCCCTGTGATACAGGTGCAGTGCTCGACCAACTGAGCTAACCAGCCAACTGGGAACTGGTCCTTATTTGGTAGAGCACTGCACTGGTATCACAGTGGTCATGGTTTAAAATTTGGAACGGGCCTGAATTGCTTTTTCAGGCCTTATTTTTACTACTGCTTAAGTAGTGTTCATAACTACGAACTTAAGTTTTCTTTCATGTTCAATGTTATGTGTCCTCACCACTTACTTGTGGTTCATGTCAACAGAGACTTATTTTGGCTCTTACTTCTGCTGCTTGTCTCAACAGTATAAGCTATCTACTGGTAAGTGTCCTGCTTGAAGCTCCTTTTAAGTCTAACAGAGATATATTGTAGATATACTAACAGATAAACATACCTTTTGCTTGTGGTGAGTGAAGCACTTCTCACTTAAATTAATCTATTTTGTTTTTAAATGAAGTAAAGCCAAAGACTGTTGATTGAGCACTTTTTTTGAAGTAAAATATTACACATTACCAAAGAGTTGTAAACTTGATAATGTACTTTACAACTCCAGACAGGTGTTCCTCCAGATGACAACACTTTATGCGACTTTCAGGCCTGGCTTCTTTCGTTTACAAGTATGTTGACTGTTTCAAGTTGAGAGATAGCATTTATTTGTAGTTCAGTTCATTTTCATATTCTATTGTGGCAACCTTATGCTGTAATTATGATATTTAACAATCAATCAACAAGTTCAAGCAAACACTTTTGCTGTTCATCGCAAATATTTATTTAAGAGCTATACTATCATATTAGATGGCCTTCTGATGACTTTCTGTTCAGTGAAAACTTCACAGAAAATGCTGGCTACATCCCCTGTGTCCATTATCTCATAAAAAAAACCCAGCTGAGCATTTATCAAAACACCTGAAAACCTCTTGGGCCTGAAAATCATCTAGTAACCCACTTAAAAAGGCACCCACAAATATAAGGCCTAAGTAGCAGTAATTATTTCTCCTTGTGAACTTTGAAGGAACTCCTTATCTCCCCAAAACTTTTTCCAGGTGATTTGATCTGAAATAAAATGGCAGTCATCAGGGCTGTTCTGAATTAAACTATACAGCTAAGATGATACATGGTGGGAACATTAATACTGATTATGGAACAAAACAACATTTTGAAAGGTGGTGAGAGAATTCCTTATTGTCAGTGGCTTTTTTCTGGGACAAAAAAGTGGGACTCAGGGTACCAGTCTCCTCTAAGCACAGAGGTGGGGTCAAGGATACATTTATGTATTCAAGAATATGTTTTCATAGCTGGCAGTAAAACCAGAAAAAAACATTGAAAAATTCAAGTGAGAATACAGGGCTTTTGGCAACTTTCAGAAACACTCTGTGGGACCTGAGAAAATCACCTGAAATATGGTATCAAAAAGTTTTTGGCCTGAGAAGTTTTTATGTCTTTTGAGAAATGCATACCTGGAGTTTTTCTTTGTTAATGTAGTACATTTTATTTTCCCATGCTTGCTGTAATTAAATTTTAAATCTCTCTTAATAGTTTTTTTCATTTATCACCATCTTACTGATCATAAAGGAAATTATACAAGGAATGTGAAATAGATTTGGTCTGTATTTTGTAGGTTTCTCTGTCCTTCTGTGGGTTTGCTGCATCACCTTTAACTTATACTGGAATGCTATAAAAGAAGTCAAAACAGATAAATTTGAAAAGTTAGTCTGATTTTTTTTTGAGTAATACTACAAGTCTTAAAACTGAGAAGATTATGTTTTGATTCAACAGGTTGTGTAGTGAACAATCTGACTTAATTGCAAGACATGTAAGCAAAGCTCAAAACTACAATCCAATTGTCCTTACAGTGTGCAGTTTATTTCTCTTGTGCCTGATTGGTTTTTTTCCAAGGAGTATAATAAGATCCCTTAATTGTTTCTGGCTTCCCATTTTTGTGAGTGAGTAATGTTTATTAGTAACATTTAAGCCTGGTTGACATGTGCGACGTGAATACAAATGCAAATGTAAGCAAGTTCACATATCCAATGTGAATGCAAGGAAAGTGAGTTACACAAGCATAGTGTAAGTATTTTTCCAAGATGGCTGATGACGACAAAGCTTTTTTGTTGCAAAGTTTGCTGCAATGTGTTTTATCATTTGTTTTTGTTTACAGAGCTCTGAGGAGAAATTTTACTTGTACACTGTTTACTAAACTGTGCAAGAGGCACTGTATTCCTACATCAATGTCTTTGCTGTATATGTGTACATTCTTTCGTAAAACATACTGTCTTTTAAGCCCACTTCTTTGGCCACATCTTTCCAAGCAAGACTTGTCTTTGATTTGTCTTTCAATTCTGGGAAACTTTTGTCAAAACAAGTTTTATTTTTGAAATAAAAGGCGTAAGTTTCTAAAGAAACTGTTGTGCTGCATTGGTGGGAGAGTGTAGCAGGTAATTTAGTGTTAACAACTTGGTTAAAAATTTAAATTGGCCTTTGTAAAGAGTAAAAAAGCTGATGTTTCAAGTGTTAGCCCTTCGTCAGAGCAATTTTTCTGACAAAGTACTAACACTCAACCTAGTTGTTAACACTAAGTTACTAATTTTGAAATGGTGGAAGACATTCTTGCCATCTCTTTCTGAACTGTTCAATGGTGTCATAGAACCGATAGAGCCTGTGCTTTTCATCTTGCATTTGTGTTGCCCTACTTCACACATGTAGGAAGCAAATGCAAGCACAAGAAAGTGGAATTTTTTTAATCCTCTATGCCTTTTAAGTACCAGTAATCAGGGTAGTTTCTACTTCACCTAGAACCTTTTAAGGAGCTTCTAATGGGTCTGTACAAAAAAATTTTTCATTCCATGCTCTGATATACATTAATTAGATGAGAAAACACATGGTACATATTTTTTTTTGCAGATATTATCACCTTGTCTCATGGGGAATCCCCTTTGTAGTGGCCTTCTTACCTCTGATCAATGACCATTATGGACCTGCAGGGGCCTGGTGGTGAGTATTTACATTGTAGATTATGCAATTCGCAAAATGAATGAACAAGAAAAAAGCTTTGGCCTCATGTTATCATTGTTGTAGGTATTGAATGTTACTTTTTGCAGCTATGGTTCATGTTAGTTTGATTTTATTCAGGGGCATCTTATGATGTTATATTAAGATATACTAATCAATAGCTTTCTGTGAAATTCAGGGAAAAACAGAATTGGAAACATAGCCATACTAATTAAAAAAATTAAAAAATTTCCTAGATTGTTATTGGTTAAAAAACTTCTATTTTCACTAATTCTCTTACCAAGTTGTTATGAACAGTTTGTTATCAAATGGTTCAATAAACCAATTACATTCAAAGTGGTAGTTTAAATCAACCAATCACAACCTTGGTTTCAACTTGGTTTGTAATCATACCTGTGATAAACAAATTGGACTCCCACTGCTTGTTTGTCCGATTTATTATAATTTGTATGATAACAGTCCAAATGGGCTCCACTCAGTCCTATTACCATTACTTATTCTGTTGTTTTCCTTTCCACAAACTTGCATGTTAATAATTAAAAGGAGGAAGGGAAATATGAGTGATGAATGAAGTAGCTAGTGTTGGAAGAATATGAAGCTATGTTAAAACACAAAATTAGCCACTCAATTTTAAAGAGCAGCATTTTTTTTCCAGTTGGATTTCAAAACAAAGTGACAACAGCGTAGCATGGAGATTCGCCACGTAAGTGAATGAAGTTATCAGTATGGCCTATTTGCTCTATATGTTTTTTTGGTAGCAAGATTTGAGTCATTATGGTCAGAGTTATGGCACATATGTTAAAGTTTGGTAAATTTGGTAAATTAAAATATCATTTTACTCAAGGTATGATAGGGTGATTTTTGTACAGCAAAGGGTTAAATCTAGTGAGTGGTTACCATGTGTTGTTTAATCTAAATTGAAGGGAATTCTCACTCAAGTACCTTTGTAATTAAATTTTTCTACAGAAATGAATGTTATATTGAACTGAACGTGGCTGTAAATATTCTTTTGTAACAGTTGCTTATAATCAAAAATGCTTTGTGCTTCTAATTCACAGATATTATATTCCTGTGTATCTCTGTATCATTGGACTTTTTGTTGTTTATTCTTACATCTTCATAACAATTAGGAGACAGGTCAGTTTTTTTACATGTCTTTGATCTCACAGATGATTGATTGAGTATTAATAGAACACTGAATCAATAAAATGGAACTGGAACTCATTACATGTCATTTTTTGGTCAGAGATATAACATCTTGTAATCTTGGAAGGAAAATGGAAATGCTGCCCCACTTTTCATCCTTCATGGCCATCTTCATAGCTGTTTCATTGCACATGGCTTTTGTAAATGAAAATTTTGTTCACCTTTTTCTCCCCTTTTTAACTTAACTGTGAGTAAATTTCACTTCAAGTGAGTGTCTGAGCTGTATTTCAACTGGCAGATAAAACGTTGGGAGGGTACATACAATGCTGAAGCTGACAGAAGCAAAGTAAGTCTATTGAAACATTTTATCCGTATAATTTTTTGCATCTTTGCATAGAGACCCAGTTATCTTTTGCTTGACTCATTCATTTTGAGTTTTTCTCATTTGAGGATACAGCTGGGCTAGTGACAGCACAAACAAAACTTACCTGTTTTAACTTAAATTGTGTTTATTTGTTAGGAGCTGATGAAACAGGACATTAGGCCACTGATGTGGTACCCTGTAGTTTATCTTTTGACAACAATATGTCCTCTCATAAACAGGTTGGTGCAGCTAGTTGTAGTGATATAGTCTTTGTAGAACTTGCCATGCAGATAATAAAATATGTTTACTTTTGTATAGTTCAAGGTTTTTGTCTGCAAGATACACTTTGCAGAACAACTTTGGAAAACTAACAGAGGATCAGTGTAACCCAATAATATCAGTGAGAAACTAAGCCATATACTTTTTTGGGCTAATAAATTTTATGCTCTATCTTTTCCAATGTACTATTTCAATATTTAAAGAAGAGACAGTTATTTCTTTGAAATAAATAGCAGATTTACATGTGTATGGTGATAATTAACTTGTGACTACATAATAAGAAAAGGACAGATTTTTATTGAAACATGACTGCTTTTTTCATTGGATGGAGTGCTACATTCTGTTTACTTGGAATGGCTGGCTCAGAGACAAAGAAGCTGTAGGCATGTTCATTGTCAATGCATACTTGTTTTCAGAATTCAGAATGCAGCAAGCCCCCAACCCAATTTCACATTGCTGCTGCTTCAAGTACTGTCTAATCCCCTGGTTGGTAAGTGGAATGCTAGGATCTTGAAGAAAGAATGGGAAAAAATTTTTAAAGTTACCTCAAGTAATCTCTGTGATATCCTGTTTGTAGGAGTCAAGTTCTCAAACAGAGTCATAGTTTTCTGAATCCTTAGCCTACTGATTGTCAAATGACCAAAAGTGGTTTATGATGCTGATGATGGTTATAATTTGGATGCTTAAGCATATTAATGGTGACAGATTATAAGTGACACAGTTTTTAATTAAGTTTTAAGTTTACTTTGCAAAGTTAAAGAGAGCATTTTTGTATAGGGGAAAGAATTCTTAAGGGAATTTAGTGATGTATGGATTACATGTTGTTGTGGCATAAGTAATACAAGCATTTCAACTTACAAGCTTATTTTGTTTAGGAATGTTAAATGCAATTGTCTTTGGTATGGATAAGGAAACATTGAGCAGGCTGAACTGCATCCAAATGAAGGTATGAATCACCCCTTTGTTGTAATTTAATATTTCCTAGAGTTGAATAACATTGTTGTTTTTGTATTTTAGGTTGCTTTGATACAACACACAGCAGCTAAGAAGCCTCTTGTTCGGGAGTATCCTGTTGGAGAAACAAATGAAGTCAGACCCAATGATGATTCATCCTGGTCCTCAGCTACATCAACAGAATCCCCATATCCACCCTCTACCACACCAGTTGCTGCACCACCTCCTCCCTTAGATGAGCAGGTAGCAAGCTAAGATGAAACAGGCTGCTGCTGTGTAATGTAATGTTCTATACTAAAATGGCCTGCTTTGTTGTAAAATTTAATTTTGGAAATCACGGTAGAATAAGTATTTCAGACATGTGCAACTCAACACCTTAAATTATGTAAGTACACCAGTCAGCATTTCAAGTGTTCGTTTTTGACAAGGTTTGTTTGAGTATTTTTCTCTATGTACTGTGGAAGGACCACAAACACAACATTTGGCCTTTGCTGATTTTGACCACAAACCTACCTTATAATTGAAAGTTAAGAATTATTGCCCCTGGTAAAAGTTTCCCATCTACCGATCTTCGTTACCTGCCTTTCAGTTGATAACTATCATCGTTTGACTTCTCGAACAGTCCATGTTCTGTTGTTTCCGTTGTGTTTTTCACTGGGGAGATTAACGTGGTATATGTTTTGTGAGTGAATAGATCCTTCCATGTAAATCGGTTCACTGTAAACATAGCAAGAAATGTAAATACAAGCTATATTAAGGTTGTAATAATTATAATATATTGCCACTACCACAACAGGAATAATTCAAGCATACTGTCTTATTCACTGAACAAACTCTTCCACATTCTTATCAAATTTGATCCGCCCTCCACCCCCTCCCAGCTTGCAAAATAACTGTCATCCACGTGCTATTTTTGTTCTTTAATAAAACCGTGAAACGTGTTAGAGCTCTTTTCATTGTCTAAAGTGATTACTGACAAGCAGGTAGTTGTCAGTAAGAGCGAATATGAAATCAGAATGAAAGTGTTCAACAAAAAGGTTCCTGTGCTGTAATTCATATTTCTTACCAGTTCTATTTGCAGTGAGGAAATTCAGTCGATTCCCGATTACTTAAGCTTCAAGGGAAAGTGGCAAGGGAGTAAGTTATCAGGAACTGAAAAAGAAAAGAAAAGAATGGAATTTGGGAAAATACGATGGCATCTGCATTTTGATCACATTTAGTTACAAAGCACTACGCGAATATGAAAATGATACATTGAAGAGCGGAAGGAAAAAAGGTGTGCATTATGTGCAATGGTCGTGTATCCCGGACGCACCTTGCCTTTCCACTATCTGTCATCATCTAAGTTTAGATTTGATTTCATAAAGGTGCGTGGATGAATACTTCTAAACTAGGGAAACTTAAACAGTTTGGTGTTAAGCCAAAAAAAGGCCAAATCACACATATGCTTTAGGCAAACTGAACATTTTACACATTAGCCTTGTTCGTTTTACTTGTCAAGTGAGATACTGTTCAAGTTATCGAGTGTATACTCGTACAGAGAATTACCTGAACTGGAAGCAAAAGAGGGGTATATGTTAGCGTAAGGTTCGAGTTATGGACGGTTCGAGAAACCTGCAGAGTGGGCGAATGTTCAAGTTCCCATTTGCGAAATTGCAATTGATATTACACGGGGATTCAGGGAAAATCGGTTTTGTTTCGAGACTTAGGAGTTAGTAGGAGGTTCGAGTTGGCGAGAGGCGGAGTGAGGCCATCGGAAGTCGAAAGTATGTTTGTATGAGATAGATGCTGGATAAACGGCCCAAAATCATAAGAGGCGTGATCAGAAGTTTAAAACTGGGCACACATTTGGGCACGTAATTGTCAGCTTCTTACAATTAACCATGATGGGGAAGAACAGGTAATACCACTGTGGTATACCATTGTGGGACAGTTAAGTTAGACTAGCTTGAACACCACGCCTTCAAACGGGAGGCACCAGGAGTCTTTTCAGGAAATTTATTTCATCCTCTGAGACTCTGTCTCACTTCGTATTACTTCAGCTCTTAGTACATGCTCTTATATGCGTTATCGGTAGGCATGTTTGGGCTTACAGGACAACTAACCATGGCAGAGTAACCATAATTTTAGAATGCTAACCAAAACAATCTCACGAGACATTCGAAATGTACAACAACGTACTTAGCGAAAACCAATCTTCGAGAACCAAAACCTGAAAAAACCTTCCGTTCAGGATGCTAAGCAAGGTCAAGGACAAATCCATACATGATTAGCGATGACGATTATTGAACAAGAATGAGGTCCTATCACAACGGTCAAGGACACATCACTCAAGAGGTAAAAATAAAAGTGAGGTCCTGGAGCACATAGCAAAACAAGGCTCACAAGATTCGCATAAGGATTTCAAAACATCCCTAATTTTAGTAGTTCCTTAACACTTACAATTTTCGTAGTTCATAACGTTATTTGAACCTAGCGAGATCAGTCAGACGATGAAAAATCTGACAATAGGCGATATTCAGTTATGAAACCTTGTCAGTTTCTCAGTCCATTTCTTCGACTTAAAGTTAGGAACGGCCTTATAACTTATATTACCACTTAAAATGGTCATTCCTTTCGGTGAATACAGCTGTAATGAAAATGCGTCTATCAACGCTGTCAAATACCAGTAAATCACAGTTGAGCATAGAAATTCATTAAGTGACGACATTCCAGTCGCCCTTACAGCCTTCAGACGACTTGAAATCGAAACGTCGTGATTCACACCAGTCTGAAGTAACTACATCGTGAAACGAACGACTGTTCTTCATTAGGGGCTATCATCATAGAGTAAAAGAACAAAGGGGATACTATGTCTGTCAAATATAAAATTACAATCAACTCAGAAGGAACTTCTTATATAACTCAGTGGCGGAGCCAGACCTTGGGCTAAGGGGGGGAGGGTCGGTTTTTTGTCGCTTGTCCCACCGGACAGCCCAAAATTGGGGGGGGGGGGAGGGGACGGGCCCCCCCCAAGCCCCTCCCCCATATCCGCCACTGTAACTGCTAGTTGGGTTCGCTAATATTGATATTTGCTTATTGACATTGGTAGCCTATGCAAGAGAAAATTTAAGTCTCCCAGCTGGGGTCGTTCAGGAAAAGTACTCATTTAATAGTATTAGGTCTTGTATTTGAGCGACCCGGGAATTCTGTGCACTGAGTCGGTTCTCCGAGCTGATGTTCTCCCATGGACCTGTCCATTCCTTGGTTCCACGATGGAAAATGCTGCTGAAAGGCCACCTACAAAAATAATTATTCGATGTTAAATTGGTTTAAAGCTTCATATTCTTGCAAGCCAATTCCACAGAAGGCCTCAGCAGGAGAGGAGGGTGATAATATGGTTACGAATGAGCCCTGTCCAAGAACCGTCATCTAAAGAATTTTGTACAAGACAAACCGTTAATCAAAATTTAATTCCAGCGTTAAAAATCAAAGGGTGAGGAGCGATTACGCATTAGATCACTGAACTTAACGTGTATAAAAAAGTATATTAGCATGCACGGTCAGTGGAACATTATTTTTTGTCAGCCTGGGGGGTTTCTCTTTCAGGTGGTCCTTTTTCAGACTATTCAACTCCATCGTTACTATTGGTGATATCTTGTGAGAGACTATAACACTAATTTACAATACAAGTCTTAGCCCACAAGAATCTTACTTCTGGTAACCTTTGAACCATGAGAAAACAAGGAATTGGTCACTCCTTCACTCTTTTGTACAACCTGGTCAGTCATTTGATGGATGTAAACCTGATTTCACATTTCACTGAGTTTTTAATCTTATTCCCTAACCTTCATATCAGCCCAGTTCAGTCTGTTGAGGGTTTCCTTGTTCACTCCAAATGCAATAGCATTAATCAATCCTAAACAGAGATAATTTTATTTGTAAGTCAAACTTCACAGCCCTACCTTGGCTACTGTCTTTGCCGTAGTATTAAGGATCGAAGACCAAAGAGGTTTACTTACCTGTTAAAGGTATGGAGATAACATGGAGGAGAATCAGAACAAAGCTTGGGTCTGAATAAACTGCGTTGTAAACTCTGCAAAAGCATGACAATGAACTTCTCATTTCAGTCACAGAATTAACTGCATTGACCTACTTTCCAAGATTTAAAAGCGCCTGAACTATCAAATAATGCTTGGATCAAAGAGAGAACATCGGAGAGTACTGCAAGCTGGACACCACAGCTTCTTTCACAATTTGGAAAACTATGGTGAGTTTTTCCTTGGATAAAGAGAAACGTGATCAATTTTGGATAAAGTACGGTTTTTAAAGGCCCTTTTAAACGGTTTCAATATTTGACCAACATTCGTTCATTAGAAGGTGAACGGATGTTGAGTAAATTTTGAAACCGTGTAAACGAGCCATTCAACATTTTCGAGAACAAAGGAAAAGTTGAATCGATTTTGAATGAAAGTTTAAACCGATTTAAACTTGATTCAACACGCTTTCAACAAGCTTTCAACATTTTCTACGTTTTCAACAATGTTGAACGACCTGTTCAAACGCACCGAATATTTGGTTCAACAAAGTGTTGAATGCAAGTTGAAGCAAATGTTGAAACCGTTTAAACGGGCCTTAATGTCAAATCGTATGAGGATGAAAGTACGTACAATTAATTGAATCTGTCAAATTTATTACCCTAAAGTCTATGAGAAAACACTTGGCCACTCGACGTATCCCGTAGAACATCCAAAAAAAGCCCAAATACAGAATTTATACTTGTCAGTATAAACCAATTAACTTAAGAACGAGGCTCTCGTGGAAAGTTACTAAAGGGCAATAACCTTCTTGAGGGGCTCCAAAGTGTCCAAAGTTTTTTCGCCAAATCTCATGATGTCGCAACTAGGTCATTTTTGACATCAATTTATTTAGTATTTTAGCATTGGGATCACCACGCCTGTCGTACAGGCTCACATATTTTGTGAACGGAGTGGACCGCTCTGACTCACAATAATAATTATGTCAAAAATAGATCCAATTGAAGCTATTGTGACTAGAGCGTGTGGGATCAGGGGTTCGAGAATGCTACAGCAGAGAGAGGTCGGACGCTACTAAGTTAATAATGATCTCCATCAGCGATAAAGTTTTTTAATGCATGAGTAAACATCCTACACTGCTTGTTTTACAGCACTGCTTCATCCTGTTCGCGGTTGACGATGCTTTTTAGGTTTAGCTCGTGTGATAAGTTACCTGTGTATGAAAGGAGCCAACGACAGCACAAGATAAATGAATGGGTAGGCCATCAATGAATTAATGTGGTTCATCAGTACCTGAAACGTGAACGTAGCATTTTTGCGTGTTAAACAGCTCTACAAATCAAAAACAACAATAGGATCAAGATCAGTATCTGGGCAACTGCCTACTTGCCCCTCACCTAACCCAACATTAACCCTAACTTGTTATCAATTGACTGTTCTTGGGTTAGGGGAGGGGTAGGTGGGCATTTGCCTAGATACGCATCGCAACAGGAACGTACAGTCCACTTCGCAGAAGGCTTCGTGACCGTCCGCTGTTCGCGATGTCACGTGGAGGAGCGATGCGTGACAAGACTAGAAAATACGGTCTGCAACTTGGAGAATGGAGTCTCATCACCAGTCCGCAAAGACACAGAGGGATTACTTACTCACCCTTCTTTGTTCAACGTCTGCCGCATTATTCATTCTGTGAATTCCTTCCCAGCGTTGGACCTAAAATCGTAGGTTCATCTCACTTCAATGAGCAAAAGTACGCTTTCACGAGATAGACCTTACAAGGAAATTTTATCATTGACCGATTCAATAGAGGCATTGATATTTGAATGCTAATCAATTGGTGATTGTTACAACCTACAACTTGAAATTTCCCAACTTTCCTACAACGATAACTCATACATGTTCATTTAATGTAACGTACATTCCTAATTTCTGGACTATTTCCAGTCTCGGCTGATCTGCCTCATTAACAGAGAATCGCTTCTCTTAGTCCAGCTCATCCGTTTGCCAGCTTACATTTTGTCATCCTTGGTCGACAATTCTACTGCAATCTTTTCATCTTTACTACTTTCTGAACAGGAAAAGTGAACCTTTTATTTACACTTAAGAAACATTTGGTACATTTTTTTGGCTTTGGAAGGTAAAATGAATGGTCACACGCAGAACTAGACGGGGGGCTTGTCTGATAAAACTGAGGGAGTGACTAAAGAACTAAGTTCATGGCACGGCCACTTCACTCAAAAATACCAGCCCTTTGGCGATCAAAGATCTATCGATGCACTTCGGACGCGTCGAACTACACAGCACTTAGTTACTTATCTTAAAAAACATAAACACCGATAATCACATGCTAACCTGTCGCCGGTGAGTAACAAATATGTAAATATAGGCAACGAAGAGTCCAATGATGCAAATAAACAAAGGAATGTAGTACCTGATAAAAAATGGAGAGAAAGAGTCAGCGGCAACGTAAATTAGCTTGCATCTGTAGAAGGTAAAAGATATCTCATATCTTGTTGTGGTAAGTCTGATCCTCGTTCAATGAACAGGTTCCACTGTCAGTCAAGAGGGAAGGGGGGAGGGGAGGGCCAACGACAATCTTTTGTGGATAAATAAATTATTAGTTGATTATCTGCCTGGTAAGATTAGTGTTGATGAAATGATAATTTTGTTTATCCAACAATCTCGACTAGAAGTTTTTCAGGCGAAGTCATTAGTATATTCATGAAAAAGGTGACTGTTTGAAGTGTCTTGGATATGAGTGCAATCTTACGTTGCAAATCTCCATATGGCGCTTTTTTCAACATCGCCTGCTACCCAGCTGCAAAAAAAACAAAAAACAAAAAACAAAAAAAACGGTTCATTTAATTGGTCATTGAATGCAATAATATACATTTTCTGGAAACTAGACACAAATACGGATACCCAGGTGCATGTAATGGCAAAATCTACACAAGCTTTTCTTGTGTTACCGAAACTGATTTCACCTTAAGTTCCATACGTTTAGTTTGTCGTCTAAAAAGCACCTGGAAAGCATTTTAAGAGCATGTGAATTAAATCGTCCCATTGATGTAAAATTGTTTTTGCTTATGCTGCCCCAGTAGCCCTCTAAGTATACATGAGAACACTAACACTCACGGAAGTGTTAAGAGCCTTGACTTGTGATTGATTACAAAAAACCCCAAATTTTAATAGGCTCCAAATGGTTTCCTTGAGTTTAAATACCTATTCTTTGATGGAACAATGCTACCAACATGTGTGTTCCCTTTAAGATGGTATCAAAAGAATGTTGATTTATCTTTCAAAATGTTTTATTCATTTTTATGTTATAATAGATCTCCATAGCAACAACTTGGCCTTGTTAATAAAAGCCAGTAACTCAAAAATGATTTCTGTCACCCCTGTTTTAAATTCACTGAATTGCAATCAGTGTGTCAGTACTCATCTTTCTGCCAAGTTTTGAAGTACATACTGCTCAGAGCCACCTTAACTCATGAAAAAATACAGTGTTTCTGAGCTGTGCGTCCCATTTTTTTTTAAAAAAAACTTTACAGAAATATAAATCTTGATATACTCTTAACAATTTGGTGATAAAATGGGGTTACAGCTACCTTGCTTTAAAGTTACAGGCAGATGATACAAGAACTAAGGGTTTCTATAAGAGGCTATACTGTTGCTATGGCAAATTTAATTGTTAAAGAAAATGGTCACAATTTTTTGAGAAATAATTGAGCAGTTATTTTAAACCAAATCTAAGAAGGGAAACACAAAAATTTATAGAAACTATGTGATCTATCAAAATATTGGAGTTGTAAAATATCTAAACCACTTGGAGCCACCTTGGTCCTAGGCCTCCTGTAGAGTGCATGAGTAAATATAAATTTTATACATATATTAAAGCTTGTGTTAACTCCATTTTTAACAAAATGCTACTATGATTTTATAAAATTTTTGACCCAGGTGATTATCCAATGATTATCTGGTATGATGGCTAACACATCAAAAAGTACTGTACCCACAAGAACAGTACCTTGATTATGGTTAAGGTTGCATAAACCACCTAAACTAAATTAATAAATCAACACTCCACTTTAGACTCTGTAAGCATAGCATCCTATGTACTCAACTCCCCCAAAGACTCACCACCATGGTCCAGCAGGTCCGTAAACATTTTCACTGAATGGAGCACTGGCAAAGATGACTGGTACACCCCAAGACACAAAATGATACAACCTGAATAGAAATGCTGTCAATGTCATACTTAAACTCACATATTATTGTTGGCAAAAAAAAAACAAATTAAGTGAAATCCCATTTGGACCTTAAGACTTATTTCAGAAAATAGACAAATAATTGTTTGACTCACTTTTCTAAGCGTTTGGCTCTGTCTCCCCTCAAAGCTCTCCAGATATTGAAAGTAATACAGCAAACCCAAAACAGAAGCGCTAGTACTGAAAATGTAACATACTGATGAATTAGTTGATGCAACAATCTAATTTGACACTGGGTTGCAAATACCTTTGACCAAGTCATCCAGTTCTTTTAATTGTCAGAGTTATAAACTGAGGCCAATTCTAAGCTTATGATGGGTTCCAAAATTAAAGCAGTAAAATTAACATAACATTGTAACATGAGAATTGCTTACCAATGATTGCTTTTGATTTATAAATTTAACACAAATCCATTTACCAAAATATGTAATGAGCCATGCTTGCAATTCACACAAGGGTCCTCTCTCCTGTGGGACACCTGTCTGTTAATGAATGAATGAAATTCACAAAAATATTAACTTTCCATGCAATCAATTCTGGCTCCAAGAGAAAACAAGTCCCATCTTCCCATCTAACAAAATATTAACAAAGAAAACCGCCTGGCAGAACCATCACTCAAAGATATAAGTAATCCAACCACTATCCGCACCAAAAGTGAGGTAACATCTGGATATCAGAGGCAAAAAGCGACTAAGAAAACTTAGTTCAATTTGGAGAAGAACTACTGCAAAAGAACAAAGTCAGTCTATCTGTCATTGGATGAGGGGAAAAAATGTTGCACAAAGTGGAGTCATACCCTAGAGCCAGCTTTTGAGCAGCTTGGTACAAAAAAAAAATTCAAGGTATTATTTAAGGCTATCAATTTTTAATGCACAAAATTTGAGGAATTTTTTTCAAGAAACCATATGATTTGTTCATACCAAATGACCCCATGCTATAATGATATATATTTTTTAAGATCAGTCCCTCTTAACTTGGTCATATTACAGGCCAGTACACCATATATCAAGTTTATGTATGCTAATTATTGAGACTAGGTTAACTGCTTACCAGCATAAATGAAATGCTTCCACATAGAGCTGCAACACTGAGTGCTAGAATTAATCGCTGAAATGTAACCCAAAATATTTTTCATTATCATTCATGATATAATGAAGAAGACTAAGTCACAATTTAGGGTGACTTGGGGTATTCCAAGTGTATGTGTTGCACAAAGTCCAATCAGACTAAAATACAGTGGGGTGCCAGAGACCTTGAGCTGATAGTAATGAGCATTTTGATATTTTAGCGGGTGTAAAATCTTGCACATTTCTAAGCTCTTATAAGCATAAGTTTAGTGTTCAACAACCTTATTTCCAGGGTTTCTTCTTGTCCCTAGGAACAGGGTTGCATGTTCAGAAAATTTGCAAGGCAGTTCTTAAGTATATCAGTATTCTAGATAATTCTTTAAAAGTTCTCTGATCATGTGTACTTTAGGTAGTGTTGGGTTGATGCAACTGTCAAAAATGCAGTACTTGTAGTGGTTGATATGGCGGTTGACATATCACATGATTGTCAGTTGATTGTTGGTCAACAGTCAGTTGACAGGTATGCAATAATCAGTCAACAGTTGGCTAATATATATGGGTCAAGAGTCGATCAACATCATGCTTGATAAATTTCAATGTTCCACTAAGCACTTCACCTACACTTCACCAACAATTCAATGGTACTCCACTGAGTATGAGTTGCCTATTGGTTGATTGTCTGTCAAAGCTCAATTGACGCATGTCGATACTTCACTAATATTTCACTGCTAGCCAAACCATTTTGGAATAAAATAGAATAACATTATTAGAAAATAGATGAAAGTTTACAAATTTCTTTGACTGCTGTGACTGGTTTTCTTGTAATTTCTTGTCCACATAATCTTGATCTTCTCTCACACCTAAATTTGCAAGGATCTGCATGGTTTTGTGGGACAGTTTTTTAAAAAAATAGGGTTGATGTTGTCTTGTTACAGATCATGGATGATGTCAATTTTGTTATGGAAGAGGAGGTCCAGGGCAGGGTAGTCACTGAGAGAAGTTAAGATTTAAGTCTGATGAGCATAGTCAGGTGCTGTACCCAAGAATAGACCAACTCTTGACCAATAGATTAATAACACTTTACTGAGACATCAACAAGCCACACATCAAATGCCTGTCAGTCAACATAATGACCGGGTCTAGATGGATAGTCCATCTGTCTGTTGACCAACTGTTGACCAATACATCTGTCAATATGTCAACATATTGTTTTACCTGGTGGAAATACTTGTATGTTTTAAATAACCAGATGATGAAAATAACGAACAAGCTGCAAAATAACCAAAATTAATTAATACCTTGGAAAGACGAATAAATAGAAATGTAAAGAGGGATTGCCACGAATACATCCGAACAGAAACCTTGAATTCTCAGTGATTAAAGAATTTTAAATTCATGCTTGTTGTTACTGCTTTAAAGAGCAATTCCTTTTCTACCCAAAGTATTAGGGGGTATTATCCAAACGTAGCATGCAGTCAACTTGAATATAGGTCACTTTTGTTGATAAAAATGTTTCACCGGCGGAAAAAGTCTTTGGAAATTTGGAAAAAAGAACATAATGAAAGCCTTTATTGAAGCATAAACTCATAGTTGAGTCCGAGCCAGTGGAAAATATCTTTGCGCATTGTAAATCACTGCAGGAAATTTGTGTTTCGTTCATTATGCTGGTCGTGACGTACTATCCCATGTTAACGGCTCAAGTGAAAGTTATGACTAATAACGATTGATGGGAAGCAATCCTCGTGAGCTGAGTTTAGAAGATCTCGGATTCTACGGAGGCCTCAAACACGGATTATGTTTTAACGATGTACTCTTCTTACATTTTCGTACTTCTCTTACTCTTCTACTCTTGACATAACTTATAAAAGTAGATGGATGCGTAAGTTCGGAATATTTTTACGACTTAAAGAGCGCGACTGAAACAAATTTGAAAGGAAGTAAACGCTGATCCTTTCGAAATCACCCAACTTCCGATCTCATCCAAAGTTCGCGACTGCTTTCGAATCGCGCGCTGAGGTACAATTTGACGTTCACAGAGTCTCCCAAGATCATCATGAGAATAATATCATTCAAATTTTAATTAAGATTACCTTCCAATCAGTTCCAACGAAGACACGGTTTGTTTCACGGCATAGATCACCGTCTGAAACATCAGCATAAAGATCAGTAAATAGACATTCGAGGTATAGCAAACTTCACTCGTATAGTAACCTACACAATAGTGCTGCTTGTCCAAAAACAACGTGCAGTTGTTCGCCATATTGATATGTTGATGAAAATTGTTTAGTTTCCATCAGGAAGTAAATCTGTTCGAACTCCCTGTCACCCTTATTTGGTCACACCCAGTCACGCTCGCACCAGGACCTTCAGGGAACAGACGGCGTTGGGCCCCTAGAACAACGCTTGCAACGACGCCTCAAAGTTGTTCAAATTACCTCTTTGACGGTACAATTTGCTCACGTGAGGTGTAAAGTTTTTTTCCAAGAAAAATACCGTACTGTATGGGGAACCTCAATTGTCTAAGAGCGGTACAATGTTCGAACACTGATTGTAGAAAAGTGGGATCAATCTAGCAAGTGAGAGAACAGTTAACCTATCTTAGAGATCCTTTCACGATAGCTGATAGACTGTAAGTCTCTTCACTTTTTGCTTTTTCATTCCAGCACCTCGCCTTACTTCGTTGAACAGTTATTCTTACTGTTCTGACAGTCTTTCCCGATGACTAGTCGAGGCTATTTGTGAAGGCTTGACAACTCATACACATGTCTCAAAACTGGTTTTTATTTAATATAAGAATAAATTTGACCTGCTGTTAACACGACCTGCAAAATATCTCTATGTAATTATTTGATTTCCACTTTTTCAATCACAAAACTATTTAGTGTATAGATATATATATATATATATATAAATGGAAAAAAAGAAAATGAAAAGTTTTTCTTCTTGTCACAAATGAAGATACAAATTTTATACAAAAATAGTCTAGTCTCCCATAAAATTTATAGATTCAAATAACAAATCCAGTGTTTATTTTAGATTAAAAAAAAACATGAACTGGTACATGGAATAGCTATTTCAAATTTTTTTCTCTACAAAAATGTCCTTCCTGCGGGAAATCACGTTACACAACTAAACTAAACCTATTTGCAATAATGTCTTTGGTAAAAATGGCTTTGCTCTCCAACCAAAGACGCCAGTTGCAATTGCTCTTGGGAAATCACAAGCAATGAAAACTCTTTTATACAATCATCAAATAATTACAATTTAACCCTAGATATGTATTTGTGGAGTCCTTTCCACATTTTAAAACAGTTATGGTATCAATGTAATGGCTAGCAAGATTAGATGACAGAATATGAGTCACGTTTCCTAATATATGAACTATTTCCAATTTACTGAACTAGTGTAGGACTGTCAAGTTGAAGTCATGAATACTCATCCAATTAATTTGCGTATTTCTTGATGGCACCAAGAATCTGAAAGAGAACAGCAAGACACATCAGTTTCCATTTGTGCTACAGTTGAACAGTCTATTATAGGGTTCACTATCGACCAACCTCAGTTCAACGTCACATTGTTATCCTTTTCTTTGAACTTTATGTGAAAGACGATCTTTAGGCATTTTAGTCTGTTAGCAAACGCTGACTATGCCACATAAATCTCTGCATTGAGCCGCATGGGGTTAAATCTCATAGGATAAGATGCCTTAGATGGAAGGCTCGAAACAATTTCCTGGTAGGCGCCGGTCAGGTTGTCCTGTCAAATCTATTTTTGCTCGGATATCGGATAAACATCCATTTCGTCATGTAAACGTACAGCAAAAAAGAAGAAACACACACACATACCGACTTTGAGAGGTTGCGAATACTTCACAGTATTTAATTACGTTTAAATACAAACTGATCTCACCATATTATGATAGTCATTGGGAATACCGGCTTCTAACAATTCTTGTTCCGACAACTGACAGAGAAGCTCCAAGCTATCTGCGCCAAAGTTTATGAGGTTGGTTGTGAACTGAGGAAGTCCGATTCTGTCCATTATCTGTTCAACTGTTTTGGGTTTAGATTTCTATTACAGAAAAGTTAAGAGAATTGATGGCAGAGGATGCTATAAATACAGCAAGAAATTCATATTCAAATACGTTAAATTTTGTCAATTGCAATGGTCGCCAGGATACCTTTGTGGGATATGATGAAATCAGGCGGTTAGGGTGTTATATATGTTGATACAACGTGACTTAAAAAGAGAAAAGAAATCAATTAGTTTTTGTTCGATGAGCAGCGTGTTCAATTCTCTTCGTTGAAAAAAAGGCAACTTTCTTGACTTAGAGAGAATTTTAGAACAACCATTACAAATTTTACTATTCATAAAACAATCATATAAACTCTACAGAATGACCTTCCGCTCTGATTTATCAAAAGAAAGGTATATACCTTGACGGGTAATGGGGGTGGTTCCCTGGGCGCCTGAAAAAAAGATCGTAGTCGTTAAAAATGATCACCATCTATCAACTATTTTTGCTTGTGCGCGATTGGTCTAAACGTAGCACTTGACCGAATATGCCTCAGCTTTTGAAAACTGGGGAGTATCCGAGAATATTCCCTAGGTGATATTCCCCAATTTTCAAACCTTATCCAGTGAACAGTAAGACGTTCGTAAAATATTTTTTTCATACGCGTTGCAAAAATATTTGAAAGATAATAAACACAATAGCCTCCATTTGCCGCGAAAACATGCTGGTATATTAGTCCTTAGACATCATCGGGTCCTCGAAGCACACAGTTTTCCGCGAGCTTCGTTGTTAGAGAACTGTTCGCATCTCGGAACAGATACTGTAGGGGGACAAACATCCGTGTATATTTCGCGCCAAATGGAGGCTATTATTTATTCATCCAACAAAAATTTGAGAGCTGAAAACTTGACGGGTAGGAGCTTTTAAAATACCGTAAAACACTGTGTAACAAAAATTCACCCTCAGAGAAAGTTGACCTCCGACACTGTAACATTTAACCGTATGGAAAAGTATCCGAATATAAAACAACCGGTCATTACGAATCCCTCTTCACCTCACACAGTACTACTAAGGGTGAAAATGAAACAAGCTTGGTTGAAGCAAACGAATAAAGTTGAAGTAAATAAAAAAACCAACCTTTGTGTCGTCTGTCTGAGGGGCCGAATGTCGTTTAGGGATAACTGGAGGGATATCCTCACCACGGTGGCCATGCCTGGGTAGAAAGACACAACCAAGTTAAATGTTTTCAACCGAAAGTAAGTGATCTCAGTGAGAGAAGAATGGATGCTACGAAGAAAATTAATGTGGAGGTGTACGGTATAGAATTAGAGCATGATAAAAAGCTTCAAAAGGACGAGTGGGCACATTTTATTTTGACAACATTGTAAGATTGTTTGAGTATTGAGAAACATATTCTGAAAATAGTTACTTACAGATTTGTAAGATGGGTAAGACTATACTTACTTTTCAGCCGAAAACACGTCTGAAATAGAATATCATCACAAAACCAAAATTAGTATTTGTGGACGCTGTTATTAAATCTTAAGCTTAACTTGGTGTCGCTTCAATATTTTCTGGCACCAATATTTTCTAATAGGTTGATTGTCAGAATTCTTGCCAAAAAAAAGCTGACTGAATGACGAGCTAATTGACTGAACTGACTGACTGACTGACTGACTGACCGACTAACTTACTGACTGACCCCCAATGACCTATTGATAACTATCAATGACTAGGCACTCAGTGCTGACTTTAGGGCGAGCGACCGACTATTTACAGAATGTGTCACAGCCGCCCCATTCACCATCGGCAGCCTCTTGAAACCCATGAGAAGAGAGCCTTTACGGAGGACATTTAAGTTATGTAATTCATAAATATTTTATTTCATTTCTGTTAACAACCTTGTGGCGCAAGGCTTTTGCGCTGTGGTACCTGGGGCGTTTTCACTGACCCTCTTCTGTTGACTAAAAGTAAAAGGAATTATACAATCTTTAATAACAAAGTTGTCACCATACATCTCATTCTCATTGCCGCCGCAGTCAGTAACCAATTGACAAAGGACCTGGCAGCTACGAAACTCGAGGAATAGTCTCCGTCATTTTCAAAGCATTTCAGTAGAAAAGTAAAACACTTACTTTCTTCCAGATTAGCCTCGCTAATGAGATCTAGGTGAAATAAAGTGACATTAGTTACTTAACATCTTTTTACAACAGTAGTGACCCATCTTAGACAAGCATCTTTTCGAAACCTTGGAAAAACACTTAGAGGGCGCATACTCACTTCGTTATGAGACGGTATGTTATGATTTTATAAAGTATTGCTGATCTAAAGATGTTCCACTCCCCTCCCCTCCGCAAAGGAAATATTCTTGGAAACAAAAGGAACAGTTACCTCACGAGACCATAGTTACACTGTTAGACTGAAAATGGAAAACGATTGCACAGTAAGGAGGATGTGTACTTTGCATGTGCTTGTACTTAATTGATCCAAGACGGTTCGCTATGATTGTAGGAGGGTTGTCATATTCCAAATAAAGCGCTATCAGACACTGCCTGCAAGAAATGAGCGGGTTGTCGCCCAGACATTTTCCCCTGTTTATTTTGATTTAATGCCGTTAAATTCGTAATCTCGACACGTTGTTCTTCCACTAACAAACGGAAGGTAAAAAAACTGCTTTAAATTCAATGTTAATCATTACCAGAGGACTGTGAAGACATCTTTGTGTTGTTGTTGTCAGGAAGCTTCACGTGCATCTCAATGCTGCCGAGAAACAGATACTTATTCCTTCACCGGTACAAAGAAAACTACAGAGAAAACTACATCATTTTAAGTTCTCAGCTGTATTTCGGGATGACAGACAACGTACCTCTTCCAAAAAAACTGTTGAGACTTGAAGAAATCGATTAAAATTACAGATTCTATGTCACCAAGTTACAATGTTAATCGTGAATTATAAAGTTAGTTAATTTTAGATACAGACTCAATTGTAACGTGTACAGCAATCAGATCCTTCTAAAATCACGAGCAGGACGTAATCTTACTTGATTTCTCCAGTTTTCTCGCCCAGATGCGATAGTACGATATGCTTACGCTTCTGAGGAATGACATTTACCATTGTTCTGAGCGCAATGCAGCACTCTCCTGTAAAAAAAAAATTATTCCCCAAGAAATGTCGGCAGACTACGACTCCCTCCCTTAATTTACTATTTATCAATCGAGAGTTGGATCGTTAGAGAAAAATCTTAAAGTGAGGGCTTAACCGAATTGACCGTGCAACAGTAAGGTAGACAAAGGCTTGAGATTTTCTAGTAACGACGCAAGGGCCGAATTTGATACGTTGTTCATTATATGGCTTAAAAATGTTGGTGTTATAAATTACAACACGGTCCTGAATAGCCCACTGTGCATTTGTGTGCCAAGCCAAACCTTTGAGTAGAAATAATTCTAAGAGTGACATTGTTCTTGTGGACATAAAAACCTAGTAGGGCATCTTTCAATTGAGTATTAAAAATAATCCGGGACTGCTTTGGTTTCACTTTGATGCGCGCTGAGATTGGTCCAAAACGTTGTGCCACCCTCTCAACCAATAAGATGCAAGAGCTAAATTGAAACTAAATCCCCATCATCATCAAACTTCGAAAGTTAATTAATCATTATGACTTAAAGTTAAGTGTCACATATTTACAACAGAACGTTACCGTAAGATTCGTCGTTGTCTACGGATTTGATGGCCAACAAGAGATACTGCTCTTCAATGAATTTATGATCTGATATTATGGGATGGAGCTGAGTAAGGGAACAAAGGTTACCATGTTACAAAGGTATTGAATCCGGGACTATCAGAATGAATTGACCAATGAGAATACTAGATGAGTGCTACTCACTGGAGGGATAACTTCTTTTCCCCACGCGGGGAAAACATACTGTTTCTCCTGAAGGTATTTAGGCGAGTCAATCACCATGTTTTTTTCTGTTTTCATCATCTCTGTTACGACGCCGAGAAAAAAAAGAAAGAAAAACAAACACACAAGGAAAGATAAAACAAGAAAAGTGGAATAAGTGATTGAACAATCATACTGTAGACCTGCAACGCCCCCAGAATGTTTGGTACAACAACAGTAGTCTGTTACATGGCACAAACATTCCGATTCACATTTATCGCCTAAAAAATTAATTTTCCAGCGTTGAAGGCCAAAATTCTGATTTAGTTTCTCTGGTTTGTTTTAAAATTATTGAATATTTTGTGGTTCCATAACTCGCTCTCAATCAAGTTAATTTTCTCACTTACCTTCCAAACACGTGGAGTGAAATTCCACGTAGTACTGTGTTTTGCTGGTGGTTTTGATCTGTAAAGACGAAAAGGGTAGACTGAAATCACAATATGTTGCCATTGTACATTCATAAACACCTTCCCCACTCACAGTTACCAAATTCTTTCCAACTAATTCAACAACCCAGTCACAATCTCCCAATTAAGACTGCTTGGACTCTGTCTTTAGAGAGTTGTGTTATGAAGCTTACGGCAACCGAAAAAAAATCAAACTTCTTGTGGCCGAGTCTCCTTCTAGAAGTTTAGGCGCCAAAACGGAGCTACTACCATTGGTTGTGAACAATAGGTTTTAAACTACTTTTCTACAGGGTTTAATGAAGCCTTCAGTTCATAACTAAAAATGACAATGGACTTGTAAATATAGCCACGATAGGTGTTACCAAGTATCACTAAATAAGATTTTTAGAGGTTAGAACTGATCACTTACCATAGCGCTTATACAAAGAAACCTTATGACGCACTGTCCAGAGATGGGATTCCTAGGAAGACTTTGATCTGGAGAAAAAAAACAAAGAAAATGATCCAAACATGTTTAAAGAAGGAAGGAAATGGTCCATGACCTTAGCTCCTGAAAATACGCTGCCATTAACTGAACATTTGGCTCAACTGGCTGTTTAAACGAAAACTGGCTGATTTCAAAATCAAATCGTTAGTTCGCGTCATTACCTATAACATGTTTATAAATTATGGGCGACTGGTCAAGGTAAATCAGTGTTTTCAGTAAAGTTGAGCATATTCTTATCCCTAACCTTTCTTAGAGTCGCCAAGTTAGGTTATTTCAAGTCTTCACATGAAATTTCCAAGCAATGGCTTGTGTAATATGCAAGTGCCTCTGTCAATCAAAGTAGTAACTTAAAGGTAAAAATTACCAGGTGAAACAGTGAATGGTAGGGACATATCATAAGTACAGAAGACAGGCCAGTGGTCACTTGATTTGATGGTGGCAGCACAACCTACAAGATCAACAATACTTGTTGCCACAACCACTTTGAAAGAGAATGGTAGAGAAAGCCAGCGCTGTCCTTAGAGCAATCTATTGTCAAATCTTATTGAAACGGGACCCTGACGAAGGCTACCAACGTGTTAAAATAAATGCAAAATTTTCACATAAATTGGCCTGAACTCTTTTTTTTCCCACAAGAGTTCACCAAGGAATCCTCACATTTTAACCGTGGATTTAGGAAATTGAATGTTCGCTCAAATCGCACAAATCGAACCAAGTCGAACCCAGTCCATTAGATTGCGTTGGACATGACCACTACGTTAATGCTTTTAAGGCTATGAATTTAATTGAACCCATTTCTCCGAAATTTCAACGTTTACAGAAAACGCGTGCTGCAGTCCTGAGCATATTCTGAGGTACTGGAGCCTTTAAGAATTTGCCATTTCTTTTGAGCTCCAATTTTACAAGAATCAAAAGGTTGAAAATCGAACGTCCTATTAAGTTCGATCACACGTGAGTGGATTGGATTTCCCTCGATTGCTGAACACAATCGAACTCTATTCGCGCTGATTGCGATCATTTTAGCTCGTTTGAACGAGAGGGATGGGTATGCATTCAGGGAATGTTAGACAAGGACTACACCTACCGTATGAAGTACAGGAAATCTTAGATTGCGGATATGAATGCTTCAATACTCTGTCGCACCAAGATGGTACATTAATCAGCACCTGCAGTAAGACCATTGTTGGTGATTTATCTCAGATCTCTAAATATTATCATTGAAGCAGTAGTATCAGTATCAAGGCAAACATTACCCCTGTTCTCTTAGTCTTCTCCCAGATGTATTCATCACTGCCTCTCTTGTATCTGTATGTTGGTGCAAAGGTAATCATTTCTTCCTCTGAAATTGTTAAAATTTTTCTCAGAAATCAGATTTAAATGAACGAATGGTAAAAAAAACAAAAAAAAACAGAAATATGCACCTCTCAAAGAAGGCTTCGCGTGTTTGTGGTATACATTAAATATTAAGTAAACTTTAGATAGGTTGAACATTTATTTCAAATCTCACCGAATCCAACAAACACGGCATCGTTATCTTTCTCTGTTCTTAATTGGTCGTGATCTCTCAACTTAGTAAAATGATTGGCTCTTACAGCATTGAGTACATCCTACAAACAAGAAGTGCAGGTTGAGACGCAGAACATATGTACTGAAGGCCACAAAATACAATGATGGTGCTCTATGATCATTTGGGCAAAGGAAGTCCTCAATGGGACTATTTCCGGTGAAAGTGACCCGACGTTTCAAGAACCTGAATGGAAGATTGTTATTAAAGATTGACTCCAGCTTGACTCTGATAAAGACTTCCGTTTAGGTTAAGTTCAAACACCCCTGGTAAAATGTTCTTTGATTGATAATTTGAACAATGGACACTTCAGAGTATATTATAGGAACATTTCCTATTCTCATATAATTTTTGTTTCTGAAAATTTCCAAAGCTAAACCTGATAAGATATGGCTGGTTATAATATGGCAAGGTAGTAGTAAGATAAATCGGAGCGTTCTGATTGGTTCTAACTCGGTCGGGATTTTGCCATACAGACCGTTTCCATGAACGGTCATAAGTCTAAGCCGCGTATTCTTGTTCGCCAAAGCCGGCAAAATAAAAACAAAAATGTTTGGTCCGAGCGTCATGTAATAAACTACTTACTAACCTCGCTTGCTTGAGCAGTACTGAGGAATATTGGCCCTCGGTCGTTTTTGCACAGACCTCGCAGCCCTCGGTCCGTACTACCACGACCTCGGGCCAATATTCCACAGTACGGTCCTCACGCTCGGTTAGTAAGAAGTTATTACGGCTGCCTTGGTTAAAAAAAATGCTCTTTGCAAAACTCTATTTTTTCACACATTTCTGTAAACAGCCAGCTCTAGAGTCTTTTTACTACCTCAGTTATATCTTAAGGCAGAAAGTCAAGGAAACAAGACAGTTTCTGTTCGACATTGTTGTGAGTAGAATAACTTGGAAAAGCAAATACAAAATAGCGGATCTCTATCTTAGTTACTTTTCCTTCTTGCATTGTTTGAAGTAACTGAAATAACCTCGGGGTAAAAGAGAAAGACAAAAGCTTCTTTCCCTTACCTGAACATCCATATCTATTCTGTAATTAAGATCTCCAAACCAAAAGACATGATGGAACTGATGAGTGATACCAAATACACCTTTTTGACCCAAATTGAGCCCCTTGAGAATATCAAGAAAATTCTGATTCCGCCTACAATGAACACAAAAAGACCATTATAACTGCAACCTTATTCTTATCAATTTGGCACAAGGTGACATTGAGAGAACTTTCTGTAGAAATTACCACTAAAACGAGCCGATTTTTGTATTTTAGAAGAGAGTTTAGTAATTATTAAATTCAGGCGGTAGCACTTTCAATATCGCCCTCTCCCCTAGTCTTGTAAGGTTACTAACATGAATAAGTTAAGTAAAAGAGATCATTAGCGCAAAACATTGATATCACACAGACACTGTTTGAAACAACCAAAGGTTCAGTTGTCTCAACCACAACTTCAATTACTTTTAGGCTGTGCCAATAAGCTGACACAAAGTACAAGGAAAACAAAACGCTCCATGCAAACAAAACTATGTCAAAATGAAGTTGAAAGAAAGTTAGCCTGTTCCAGGCGTTCAATCAGTAAAACAAAGCCAAATAGTGAACTGCGCGATGGTAGCGGCAGAGCGAAACTGAGGGAGGTGTGGGGCGGGTCGTTCATTACGCGACATGACCCAACCTCTCTCGTTTTTTCACTCCTCCGCTACTATAATGCCGTTTACCATCGCGCTTTGTTCTATTAATTGTAGTCATCGAGTGCCTGGAACAGGCTGAAGAAAAGTCCATATGATGTCACATTCCATTCCTTTCACAAGGAAGGTTCCATTCTGTCAGTTGAGAGATCTTAAAAGAGTCAAGGTTTAGATCTAATGGAAATAAAAAAATCTCAAGACAAAAAACCTAAATGGTTTTTTTTTTCTTAGTCACCTCCGAACCCTTGCAGGAGTACCTCTTGCTGCCAGATGACAATTAATAAAACACAAGGAAAGTGGACCCAGAGAGAAAGAGATACCTACTCCACCTTTGTTTCCTGTCAAAAAATGAGAGATGATGAATTGATCAATAGTAGAACAAATGGTTTTTAACAAGTTTGAGTACTTTCAATCCAAAGCGCAGGCTTGATACAATAATTGTGATCAGTATATACTGTTCCTTGGCCCTGTTAAGACCCACCACTATTCATGTTCACTTTAGTGGATATCTGTTCACTATTACAATTTCCATGTGCTACCCAAGATTTACTGTGCGTCAAAAAATATAGTTAAGAAGACACTTAAAGCCTATAGTCAAACAACTGACGCACCCTAAACATTAAAAGAATCGATTACATTGAGTGAAGACATAAAAATCTATAACTGAGTACAGATAAAATCATAAAAAAAAACATCACAGACTGTATCACAACACAATGAAAATAAGCGATATAATGACAATGATCAAAGTTCACGTTCTTACCAAGAGCATTGGCTATGCCAGTCTTCACACTGGACTGTTGTAAATGAGATATCATATTCTTCAGATCTTGATTAATAAATACAACCAGTCGAATACTCCACAATGAACACACAGCAAGCTAGAAGGATAAGAAAAACAAAACAGGCTAAGCAATTATGGTAAGGATGCAATACTCTATGTGATTTCAAACAAGATAGGGCTGGAGCATGAAGTTGGAAAGGAAACAACTGGCAATCCAGAATTCAAAATCATTTTCATAGAATAGTTACCCTTTTCTTAGTGTCATCTTATGAAATTTAGAACTCTACATAATCACTGAGTCCCTCCAAGGGAAGATTAACCCCTTCAAATTCCATGTCTTTGGATAATTTTGAGCATGTGCAAAATAGATACCATTGCTAAACACTGCACTTGGTGCAAAAGCTGGTACAAATAAGACCTTTGAAAGACATAGTAATTTATTGGTTACTCATTCATCAGAGTGAATGAAAATACTCTTGTCCTACAGCACTGTCTGTATGTTCCATCTCATGGTCATCAGAGCAGAGAAAGACTGATGATATCAAACTGCATAGGATGTCATGTTGGCGAAGCCCCTATGCAGTGATGTCACACTGGATAAGAAGGCAGTTTAGATTGCTACAAAGAACCCAAACTCGTTGGGATTAAGAGTTGAAGCCCCTTTGCATTTTTCTGCCACGGCAACCAAGAGATTATCTTCCACCCACACTAGGTGCACCCTGATGAAATGAATCTGCATTACCTCTTGTGCTCAGCAAGACAAACCAAAGCTGAAATAACATACCATGTGGAATTCCTTGCTAGGATAGAACTTTTTCAAGTCATCTTTTATTCTGGAAATCCAGTCTCTTTCACTAACAGGACATTCCTAAAGAAAAAATTGGCAAAATAAACAAACAATAACTCTCTTGTGTACAAGGAAAGATTGAAATTTACATTTGATGAGCATCCTGCATCCTGCTAAAATCATTTCTGTTGAAAGCCCCTAGTGTGTTCACAATGAATAGTTTGCATATAAATTTTGCTTTGTTTGTTATGCCTCACTCAATTAAAGGGCTGATACTCAAATTATTTATTTAAGTTTTCTGCAAGTGTTTATTTATCCTTAAGCTAGAAAGATGCAAAATATGACGCCAATTCAATGTCCTACCTATGATAAAAAAAGTACATAACCCTCATAATTTTTTGTGGGTAAAAAGGCATTGGGTACCAAAATACTGTCTATGGATCTATAAACATGATCTCATTGTAAAAGTTCGTTTGAAATATATGATGCACTGATTTCCTTAACAACCACTGATAATGTAAGGGAATAAATCAAATAATATTTTCACCAGCCTGATAACACATTTTAGGTGCATAAATACCTGTGTTCCAATTGCATAGATATCATGAGGAAGGAAAGTCATGGCTTCATCCAGTGTCTTGCCATTACCTTGGCATTTGAGCCAGGATTTGATATCAAGAGGAGGATTTGCATTACCTGAAAAATGAGGCATCTTCAATTAATGTTTACCCAAATGACTTCTCTTATTTTATTTTGCGAAAAGAGGAAGATCTTGAGAGTCTATGATGTCAAGAGCATGCCAGACTCTTCAGACTCAGTTGGACACTCCTAAGATTATGTAGTCTTTGTTAGATGAATTGCAATTCTTTGTCCAGAATTTTAAAATGTAGTATCTAAAACAAAGTTAAACAAATGGTTTGAGTTACAGTAGCTTCAGAAATGGATCAGATTACTAAATTTTTGTACCTACATCAGACACTAGACTACATAACCTAAATTATTGAGCTTGGGTCAGAAATCAAACTTAATCTGAATAAATTATTAAAACTTCTCTCCAGGTTAGGTTTTCCCCTCAAATAAGTTATTCCTTTGGATTGCTTACATCACAGTTTACAAATGTCCTACCCATGTTCCATGTCCCAATAAAGATTCTCACTTGGGTCTTCAGTTCACTTTTAGAGTGCTGATTCTTCATCAGCTGCACAAGTTGACAAAACAGCTCACGGGACTGCAAATGGAGAGAAACAAATGAAACAATGCATCACTTTGTCAATACAGTGCAGGTGCTTGAAATGTAGATAGCATAAACATTTGGTAGACTCTTAATATTGCAGATATTATACCAATAACAGAAATGCTTATAATAAAGGACACAAAGGTATTTGGCGAGGTACAATGGTTGTTGTTAAATGTCTTGTTTGAGTGTTAATGAGTGTTAATTGTTCATGTTTGCTTTGTTTTGATTGTCTTTTGCCATTTTTTTGCATCTACATTAACAAGTATCAAATATTATGAACTTTGTAAGTCCACTTCATATATTTTTCCTTTGTGCAATATCAAAGTAGACAATCCCAAGAGGCAAGATAGGGCTCAGTTAGCCAAGTATCAAGTACATTGATAAAAATTTATTTCAGGCTGGAGTATCAAGTATCAACTTGAAAGTAAGATGAAGTTTCAAAAACTTCCCTGCACATACTTTAAGTATTAAAAGTAATAAAAACACTTTCAATGAGTCTTAAGGCCTTATTTTGTTTTTGATTCATATAACACTGTAAATCATTAAAAAATAGCAAAACAGCAAAATTGATGTGAGTACATGTAGAGTTGAAGGTTGAAAAGCAAAAAGTTGAAGGTAGTCTGACAGGCAGATATGTAATTGAAGAGAACAGAAAGGGTGATCATACTGTTTATTCAAAGCATCACAGATTCCTAGACATGAAAAAAGAAAAGTGGCAAAAATTGTTACCTTGCCATCATCAAACTCAAAGTCCTTGGAAGGTTTGGACTCAAGCTTCATTCTCAATCTCTTTATATTATCTTTTGATTTAACCAACTGAAGAACTATCACAAAAAGAGAATAGTTTCAGAAACAGTGCACTATTTAAATACAAGCTATATATCTACAAAATGTGGACTAAAAATATCATATCACCACTGATTACAAAATTACTTTTCTCAACTATTAAAATTGATTCCACTAAATAAATTGTACCTCTGCTTTGATCAGAAGAATTGTTTGCATCTATAACATCATTTGGATTCTTCAAGAAGGAGATCCGGCCTGAAATAAATTTTTATCAATGTACAGTATCTAAGGCATTTCTTTTCAACTAAAACCTACACACACATAACTTGCAGTTTGATAACAATACCACGGTTGAAGCTCTGTTGGTAATTACTCCCAACCCAATGTACCAAGTTCCACCAAGCTCTAGTGCACGAAGATTTAATTAAGGATGAAATGCTGTAATTCATCATTACATTCAAAAACTGAGTGAAAAACTCTCTATTCCAATTCTATTGACCCTGTTTACCTTCAGCAAAATTAACCAAGATGTGCACTTTGTTTTTAAAACTTGAGGATGCCATTCCTTGTGTAAGAACCTAGATTGGTATAATAAAACATCTTTATTAGGTGAAATGGTGTAACCATGCAACTCATTGTTTGTGAGTTATATAAGCACTTCCACAGTTTCCCTTACCAACTGCTGTATGGCAAAGGAACCAACAAATAGAGACTGCGCCTTAGAAAGCGGTTCAAATTGAGCCTACTGGCTTCACTATTTAAAAACTTTATAACTGTCATGCTAGACAAATCCTGAATGGTGACAATTTCATTCTTTGTTCATATTTATGTTAATTTAAGCCCTATGCAGTATATCTCAGTCTCTTCTTTAGACTAGACTTCTAACCTAAACAAGGCAGAGAGGACTTTAATATATTAGCCATTTACGGTCGAGACTGGGCTAATAAACAAGAAGGAGAAAAATAAGGATGTTTTCTTCCATTTCTGAAATATATGTACATTCTGTTTACAAGTATATACCATGTAATAGTTAGGCAAAATAATTAAAGAAAGTCTTAAGAGACTAACCTCAAAGATCAGGGTTTTACGCTCAGGTTCCTGTTTTTCTTCTTCACTGTTAATACTTGCTACTTCCCTCAAGGCATTGACAGCCTGTGGAAGAAAAGCATTTGTCCAAGTGTTAAACATCTTGTAAATTGGCCAGCATTACTGAGATCAGAAGCTTTGGGGATAAAGCCTTGAAGATTTATTACAAATGATTAGACCCATGCTAGTTAACCACACAAACCAGTTTGGCTGATGGTGGAAACTGACAAAGTGCATACATAGCAGTATGTAAATCCTACAATTCATGCTATTTTTTTGGCCCAATCTGTCACTGCAACATAATTTCAATAAAAATTCTGGTAATTCAAATCAGCAATACTTTGAAACTCTCTGCACTATAGATTTATGGCATAATATTGTATATCTGCAGACTAAATGTTTCTAAATGCTTCTGTAGAGTAGCACCAAATTACAAAGTAACTGAATTTCTGGGTTCTCAGAGTCTTAAACTTGACAAAAACATTAACAACTCAACAACCAACTGAACATTGCAGGATGCCCTGATCCACAAACCTATTGACTATTCTGAATAAGACTGCATTAAACAAACACACCTGTGCTTGTAATGATTTTGCTCCTGCAATGCTTTCTGCTAGGAGATCCATCAGCAACTTGAAGGTTGGCTCTTCCTATTTAAGACAAGACAAGCCACTGTAGAGCATAAAATGCGATACACCTCTAATCTTCAATATATAGATCACAACAGAAATGTTTACGAACTAAGAAAAGGTATATTTATATTCATGCTATCAGATATCAACACTTCACTAACAACCACCTTAGTAAAACCCCATTTGAATTCCAAAAACTCTGTTTTCATCTATTCCCATATGGAGTCATTCCTTTATGGCATCATTCATGTTTACTTAGCATTCCCAGACAATTACAGGGATTGTGACAGAAAATTTTCTTTATATTCAAGTTCCCATGAGGAAAAACTCAGAAGGGAATCTCTTTAGCCTCTGAAACCTTTAAGGTTTGTCAACAATAATCTTTTTCTCTTCATCATTTCAAAATGATAGAAGGTGACAATTACTTACTTCTGCTGAATGTTCTGGAAGTGAGCATTTCTGTACCAAAAAAGTTAAGAGTTTCAAAAGTAATTACTTGAGGTATTTAGCATTCAAGGATTTGTACCTTCAACACCAATTACCATGTTACTAAATTTTTGTTATCAAATTTTCACAATTTGAAATTGTAGGCTACCTGGGTATCTTTCATTCTATGAAGGGATTAAAACTGTAGTTTCTGTGTTCAGATATTTATGTTACTTCCTGAGTTTATGAGATAAAAAAATTGCAAATCAGAGAACTGGTATGTGTACCAGTCCGTTCCACTACTCATGCTATAGAAACCAATAATATTACATGTCAACAAGTGGTTCTGGCTATCAATGAATTATCATCAAATTCTGTTTCACTGGCGATATTATTTTTTCCAGTCCCCTTGATCTTGATTTAAGCCTAAGAAATTCAAACTCAGGTCTAGAAGTAAACCAAGCACCTACAACTACAGGATTGTGCAATGAAGGTATCATTCATTGGCAAATGCAATGCTGAAGATGGCAAGAAAATTCTTTAGAATCAGGGAGACCTAGAACATAGTAAGTTGCCAGGGTAACAAAATTGGTGAGCTCAAGAATTGTTGTCCACTAAGTTATCGAGAATCAGCCACTATAAAAAATTTAAAAAATTAACTGGAGTGTATCTACTGAAGAATACTTTATGAAGTACTATACAAGAGCATAAATTTACAAAATTTTAAAAAATAATGTACCAGCTTATGTTGGTCTCCAAGACTAAAAACATTCTCCAGCATGTTCACTCTTGACAAGAAAAACTGCAATTCTCTGTGTAAAAAATGGAAATTATTTATTCATTACGCAAGGTCACTGGTGTTGGAAACAAGTAGCACTCTTTGAGTCAATTTTATGCTTACTCAATAGAAATAATGAATTATTCAAGAACAACTTACAGTCTAAATGCTTTAAAAAGGCAGCCCATTTCAAACTCCTGACCTTAGTTATAGATATTACTTTGCATTATGTTTACACTCATTGTAAAGTAAAAGTAATACTGTATGTCATGTTTGTCAAGTAAGGCAAAGTCCCATTTTAACACCAACCAGTCATTGTAATATACAGCTGCAGTGAACTTTTGAGGGAGTTTTTTCTTCAAAAGCAAAATGAGATAAAAGGAAGAGACCTCTTGGAGAGGTGGAGTTGTTTATTTGTACAAACATTATGTTTTCATTAGAAAAACTCCCCAAATGACCAGATTTCCAACCTTCACAATGGATCCAGGAGCCTTTCAGTAAATAATTAAACACATAGTTTCATTTTAAGCATTTTGTTAAAAACAAAAAAAAACTTATACTCTGTTCACACTAAAGTTTAAACATGTTTTAAAGCTGTTTTGTTGTATGTTTTTACTTAAAATATAGCACATTGGAAATACAAGTTAGCTAATACTTGAATCCTATGGGAAACTTTTTTTCAGTTCACTGTTTATGATTTTCATTCAGTAAAACAAGTTTAACAAAACATGTTTTGCTGGTGTGAATAGGGTATTAGTATATTATTAGTAACAGTAACTGCATTTTATCCTGATTCAATTATTATGCTGTCAAAAATATTATGCAAACCAACTTACGCAATCAGACTAGTGGAACTTTTAGCAAGCAATTGTTGCATTTCTTCCAAATCAAGTTTTCCTCTAGCAGCTGCCTCCATGTCCTTTCTTATCCCACTTCCAAGATACATACTGAGAGCAGGTGTAAATCCTTCACCTGACCTGACAAGATTAGAATTAGCCTTAGAATAGAATAGAATTAGCCTTGACAATGAATTATGGCTAACAATTTACTCTGAATGACTAATAAAGGAACTTAAATTATCATTAGTTACGACTATTATTTTAATCTTTTATTTTAAAATACAATTATCACTAATCACTGGCTCTTTTGTTAGGGTCCTTTTTTTCTACTCTACTCCAGGGGCATGAGGAAGGAACCCAGGTGTAGAGATTGCCTCTGTCCCAGCAAAGAAGACAATTCAATGATCATCACTGACTAATAATGCTTCATTTAGATCTTATGCACCTTATGCATTTGAGAGACAAAACAGATACATCTCTGTTTATATTAGATAAAAATGAGAGGTCTCTAAGATGCAATATATAAGTATGTTTATGTTATTTAACTGCAATTCAAAGTACCTTCCTGAGTCTAACTGATCTATATTAGGCATAAATTGAGGGGGGAACTCATATTCACTTCCAATCTGTTTCCCATCTGGCTCATCAAGATCATCATCTTCATCATCTGAAATTTTATAAAACATACTAAGTTAAAGCTTTATTCTTAAGCTTGATGATAATCTTAAAATCAATTGACATGAAAGTTGATCTTAAGTTCAAGCAGGTAAATATTCCATCCTTTATGGCAAGCCATAGAATTTGTGTACAATGCTGTAAGTGCTAACTGATATGTCACTTATTAACATGGCCTTGCATCATCTTGCATCTAGGTTATCAGAACTCTCAATTTTCCTACTGTTTTCTTGACTTGAATGCTTGAAACAAATAATGTGAGAAGTGAATGAGTCAGACCAACTCAGTGATTCCATAGGGCATTTTTGAGTTGTGATCTTATATAACAGAGAGCAAAGGATATCTTTACTAAAAGGTAACAACTACAGAAGTAACTCATCAATGTGTTACCAGTGTCATCATCCATGACATCTTTATCCTCTGGCACAGCAGGGTGCTTCAGCTCACATGGCAGACCCTGATTTCCCTGACTATAAAATGTGACCAAGTCTTCTAACTTGTTGAAACCTTGAGGAGACACCCCAGGAACTGCCTAAAATAAAAGCAAGTTATGTTCAGATAACAACTGATATTTTTTAATCAAATTTGACTGCTTGCATCTAGTCAGTCTAAATGCATCATGTGACCTGTAATGCTCTTGCTTAGCTTTTTTGCAAACAAAGCATCATACACACAGTAAAAGTATTTAAAGGATAATAAACAAAATAACACACATTAGGCTTGCATATTTGCCCTTACACATCATCTGTACCCCAAAGTTCATAGTCTTCCTCAAATTTTAACCTTTGGAAACTTCTTGCCTCTTGAAACAGAGAATGTTCATAGCTGTTGTTCATTTATATACAATCATGTACAAACACATAAATCTGCAACAGGATATGCACAAGATAACAAAAGATCCTTGAATGCTAATTACCACTAGGATTCATAATAACTTGAAGAGAAAACTAAATACAAGCTAGAAGATCCTTAAACTAAGTCTAATATTACAAACTGAAAATGCTGGCACATTTGATTATAAATTTAAGATGTGTCTCCACTTGTTAGTTACACAAACACTTCTAAAAGTGGATCTCTTGTTCCTGAGTGGTCACAATGCCTCTTAAAAATGCTGGAGAGTACGGGGGGCATAAACAACGTCCTCCACATTTGCTACTCTAACTGTTCATGAGTCTTTTGTACAATACCCAAAGAAATAAGACCTTAATGTGGTGGAGCATCAAGGTTGAATACTTCCTAACAATAACTTATCCTTTCCTATTCCATACTATCCTTTCTTGATTTGATTTTCCCTCCAGACCTCTCATGGTATCCAAAAATCCTCTTCAATGGGGAACTGTGAAGACTAATCATTCCAGAAGGTGGTAATAATTCTGTTAACACCATGCAAACACCAATGTAATAAATGTAAGATCCCAGCTCAGGCTCAATTTCATCATCCTTCATGGTCTGTTGCTTTAGAAAATAACATCTTTGTGCCAATTATGGCGGACTTGCATCAACATCATCATCATCATAAGGGTTTCATCCTGTGTGTGATTTTACCATGCTTGAAGAGTGTGGGCCTCTTTCAAAGCCATTGTGAATCCACTTGTTAAGGTCAGTCTTCTTATACATTGCTTTGCAAAACTGCATAGCCTTGACACCTGCAGTTTTTACTAGTCTTCACCAGTAACTTGCTTGGCCACTTCGATGGGCAGGGCACATAATTTTCTGGGTACATCATTCTGCATCCTGGTTATGTATGCCACAAATTTCATGTTCTCTCTACACATGCTGATTCTAGAGGTTTTGGTGATGCACAGGGTGTCCTCATTGCTGAATTTCCAGGCCCAGTTCCAGTTCACCTTGTGCTCGCAATTCTTGTGCTTGCACGTGATCTGTATGCCACAGTAGAGCCCCATCGTAAGGCAGCATAGGTAGGTTAGCAAAAGCAGCCTTCCTCCCACCTCTGACCTTTGAGATCCTTCAAAGTAGGGACAGAGGAAGTTAACAAACCTCCGAGGGCATGTGCAGCCAATCTACAGGAAGATTTTCCACAAGGCGTTGCAGTTGACAATGTCACATTCTCATGGAAAGAGTATATCAAGTTGACCAACTTCCTGGACAACTAAGCATAAATTAGGATGTCCCACACAAGGAATTAATAGGTGACAGTGCCAAACCCTTTCGTAAGGGAGATGAACACAGTGTACAGGTCAAGTTTCAGGTTCATAGATAGCAGAGATTAAATGGTTGAGAAGAATGTGTACCAGTTTTTTGCCATCAAACAAATGGAGGGAGGTACTGTACCACAGTAGTTTCTATATTTGATATTTCTGCTCTTGTTGGACTGTTGGAGCACTTCCAGTTCCAATCAAATCAAGGTGGGGATAGTGAGGTGCTCCTCTGCTTTGTAAAGCTATGAGGGGATTTTTTCCACTCTAAGGGCTTCATCGGAGTTCAGCTGGTTGATTACCTCCTCAATTTTCTGCTGCATGGGTAGGTTATCAAGGCTGTTGGTTGATCTCCTTTGAGGGGTGCAGAAGAGTTCCCACCATC
This sequence comes from Pocillopora verrucosa, assembly GCF_036669915.1. Taxonomy (NCBI): domain Eukaryota; kingdom Metazoa; phylum Cnidaria; class Anthozoa; order Scleractinia; family Pocilloporidae; genus Pocillopora; species Pocillopora verrucosa. The sequence goes on from NC_089317.1 coordinate 14,865,878, forward strand.
TCTTATTAATTGAATTCTTGTCAAACACATTTTAACTTTCCAAAACCATTAGCTGGAGCCGAGTCAATTTTTAATGTCCATAATGTAAAACAAAATAATGTTATAATGATATCATAGAGAGAAAGTAGTGCATAACAAATGACTCCTTTCTCACTAAAAAACATGATCATTGCACACTCTGTCATCTACTGACCTGCATGTAAAAGTTGCCATTCTTTTCATTTCTCAAAATTCTATAGTGGTGGATTCTCCCCTCATGCCTATCAAAAGATACAACCAGACAACTGATCTTAATAAAATGAGCTATGTAAAAAGTTACATGATATTTTCTGTATCGCAATTTCTAATGCATTTTTTTCTAAAAAGTAGTATAATTTACTCATTTCTGGCATAAAATTCCCATAGAAAGTTTGAAAAATAAGCATTTATTTGATTTATTTATTGGCACATAAGTAAGACCTTACAAATCAGCTTTTAGATTTTAAATTCTCTTGACGTCAGTGATCTATCCAATATGCAACTTGGCAGACCACAAGAAAATTACACAGCTCCAAGTAACTAAAAGCCCTCATACAAATCTCTGCACTACAGGGTGTTTTTACGGTCAATATAGAATTATAAGTTTCATAGGGCAAAATTTCTACCAAAGAGGAGGTTGATCACACATGGCAACTCAGAAAAAGTTAGGAAGCTCGACTATACAGAATAACTGAGCTGAGTGGTACTGAAGGGAACTGTTGTCAATAGTCATCATCAGAGTCTTTATCTTTATTGAAATTTTGTTACACGTACAGAATAGTATCGGCAACTGGAGAAGAAAACAAGATGATGTCCCAATTGATATTCAACCCCAATAAATATTAACCACCCATCCCACCCTAGGGGAGGACATCCACCACACAGTAATCTTGTGCGTGGGAAATTAATGTCTCCTACCCCAACCCTATGGTTTTACGTCCCATCCGAGAAGACGAGAGTCAGGTACATGTAAGGAGTTCTCTGTCTATTCACTCTTTATAGTTTTACAGTTATTAGTAATCATTTCTTTTATTCTAATGACCTTAATGTTTGATTTAGGAGTGATGTTGTAAGCAGAAATTAGATACTTGTCGCTGTTAGGGGGTCAAGGTCGCAAAACAGTCCTTTGCAGGTTTTAAGGGGGGTAAGTTTCTAAAGAAACTGTGGTGCTACGTCGGTGGCAGAGTATAGCTGGTAATTTAGTGTTAACAACTGAGTTGAAAACGTAAATTGGCCACCGTAAAGGGTAAAAAAGCTGACATTTTGAGCATTAGCCCTTCGTCAGAGCAATTGCAGGTTTTGCAGGATATTGACTATTCTTCAGAGGAGTCTATCCTAATCTTGAATCTCTAAATTGTCACTCATGGAAAATCGATTATGGTTGGTTCTGCAGGATGTTCAATGAGCAGAGGTCTTGTTAATAGTGATGTATTCAAAGTCGATCATGTTTAGTGCTAGAGTGGTGAATGTTCAGTTTTTTTTTTTAATTTCAATCTGAAGGAACCTCAGGTCAGGAACTGGGTCTCTGTTTAGATTATCAGGAAGGTTATCGACGAATTAGTACAATAATCGATTTGCTAATTCCTGCAGTGATGTGACAGCGGTTCGTAATACTATACTTGCAGCACATCAACAAAAATGTGACTTTCAACATCAAAAGATACTTACAATAGACACAAGACGTGTGCATTAGAAATGCTTTCGCTGTCTCGTATAATAAAAGAGCCATTTTTCCTCGTGCTCAGCAACAATTCCTCTGCACGAATCCTACTAATGTCTGGTTGGTGCCAAGGAAATGACATGAGAAAGGCAGCAGTGGCGCGATCTCACTTCCTGTTAGAAACTTTTGGACCTCTAAGCCTCTAGGCAATAGTATCAATTATGCCATGAAACCAATTTGAGGGCTTTGTTTACGCTTAATCAATATTTGAATCCACAACATTGCACTTCCTCTTCAGGACTACTGCAATTCGTCTACCCAGGGTTCAAGTGAAATAGGAAATATGAAATGACTTTTCGTGGTGGCATAAATCGACTCACATTCTTACTTTACAGGTATACCGCTGGATCTATCTTCCCTTGCTGTTGTCGTCTTGCTCCGTCTTGAGAAGTTTTGTGTTTCATATATCGCAAGTGTGGTAAGAACAGGTCGTAGGCGATAAGATACAGCTTGGGAAACAAAGGAAACAAGTCAGAAGGAAGGTTCATAAATAAACAGGTACATCGACTTTGAATTTACATGAATTGAAGAGTTATTCACTTTCATTTTCAAGCTTTGCGTCTCCTTCACTTTCTAATCTATTCATCCTGTCTGGTTAGGTTCTTACATGGATGGATGATTGTTCTGAACAAGAAGGGCAAGGGGTAACCCGTGGAAAAAGGTTCGCTTCATTTGTTTTCATTGAAAATCTTTTTAGGAGTTTATTTTTAAAACGTTAGAGTTATCTATTGACTGAAATAGCGTAAAGGATATGAAAACAGATGTATCCTTTAGATGGCTTTTGAGCCCGCAATGGCTCTACGTTTGAGCGAAATTTTACAGCTCAGTTTAGGACAATGACCGGCATGATGAATAAATATCGTAATGGGGCTTTGCTACCGTTTTCGTTCACATTTTTCAAACAGCAATTTTAGTTTCTGCTGCAAGAATTAAGCGCTACATTACCTGCGTTTGTGTTCCTTGAACAATGTGAACTACACAAACATCAACCGCAACATAGTGTAATTAGTTTGAAATAGGTAATCCCTCTGTGCCTCCTAAACACATGTTTAAAGGATTAACTCTTACAGTTTTAACTATGAACCTAGGGCCTTAGGACGCCTCGTTAGTAATCGCAGTTGAAACTGAATTGATGTTTGAACTGGTCCTATCAAGGCATGCATGTGCGTTAGCAGCACATGTCAAAGTCATATCGACAAAGTTTAGTACCTTTTGTGATCGCAAACAAAGAGACTTGCAATGTGTGTTGAGGTTATTGATTATACTGTAAACATGATAGACAGTCACATCATTGACTAGGCTCATGTGCATGAGAACTCAGCCAAGATGCTATTTATTTCCCCCATAGTAATATCCTTGTTGTAATTATTCCTAAATTGTGACAAATTTGATGCTCATTGGATGTATTGTAGTGCATGTGAATTGCAAATAATTTTCAAATGATGCTTGTTTGTGTAGCTCTACCATCTAAATATGGCAGTACTGTTTACATAGGCCTTAATTGAAGAATGGTGAAACATTTTCTGCACTGATGTGAAAAAGCACTCCTTAACTTTAGGAAACTTTACAACAATTTCACACATTTCACCAGAAAAGCGTGATATTCCCTGAGCAATATACCAGGGGATTGTTTGGTAATCAAGCTGAACTGCTTTGAGAAGATTATTTTCTTAGCACCTTCTTGACTTTTCAGCCAGTGATTTAAAGGGATATACAATTTGGGAAATCTTTATAAAGGAAAATGTCTTCAAGTAAGGTTTAAGTTATTTAACATCAGACACACAGTTGGGTGAAATTAGGTGCTTCAGAGTGTTTAGGCAAAATTTAAACTGAATTTTTTTAAATACATTGATGAAAAAGCTAAATGGGTACCTGTGTGCATGTGCAGTGAGATTAACTTTCATATGGGCTATCATGGAAGAAAAGCCTCCTAATTTATTATTCATTTGGCTGTTTGTTGTATTTGTAAACAGTTTTGATGCTGTAAGAGTCATGACCACCAAGTAGTGGTTTGCTTATATTCAAATGAAATGGTTACGTGTACCATATTTGTATTCTTGCTGCAAAATTTGCAACCAGATTGGACTTTTACAGCTGTATTACAACAGAGGTAGCTTTGAACACCACATCACACAAAAAGTATTTCCTCCTCATCTTAATGTTTACTTTGACCAGAATTCATAAAAAAAAATTCAACAAAACAGGAGCTTAAAGGAATTTAAACTGCAAAAATTTTACTTTTAACTTTTTTAAGCACTGAGGAAAATGATTAGCAGATTTGTCTAATTGCATTTGAATATCATGTTATGATGGGTACATTAAAGATGATGGAGCTTTGCAAATTGGTTCATGGCACAAATTCCAACCCTATGAGCGGCAACCATGCCAGGCATTATCACAATAGCTAAACAATAGATAGAATGTCAGCTCAAAATCTTAGCTTTACATGTACTTACCTTACTTGACCTTACCTAACCTTACTTGAAGACATGTACTTGTCAAAGGGAAAGAGAAATTAAGTATAACAATAAGAAAAACACAGGCTTCCTTCTTTTGCATTGAGTGGCTTGAAAAAAAAGCACTTTTTGGAAGACTTTTTACCTTGCTAGAAGAAGGAAATCTTTACTTCACTAATGTGGCTCTGCTTCTCCCGCAGTGCTTGAAACTCCCCACACACTAAAAACACAATCCCACTGAGCTAGAAAAAATGTGCTCTTCTTCATTTAGTTCTCCATTAGAGGAAACCCACTTTTCTATATTGAAAGCTTCCTCAAGATGCATGCTTGTATCTTGTGGTTCAATGTTATTCCTTATTGAAAGCTTCCTTGAGATACATGCTTGTATCTTGTGGCTCAATGTTATCCCTTATTCTAATTTCACCTTCATTTTTGCAAACTCAATATCATACATTACCAAATCCACCACCAACCAAACAATGAAGTTTGGTAAATCAAGGATACAGATGGACCACACCTTACACCCATGGAGTCATATGGCTGCTAAAGATGATTTGTATGTCTTTTGCAATATGCAAGTTTGTAGTTCATGCTTTTAATTGATTTGCTAGTATTTTTTTTTTAACAGAAACAAAGTACAAGGAAAAAGGAAAGGATCAACCAATCAAACCACTTCTAAGGAAGTGGATAACAAGAGGTAATGCAAAGGATCAATTAAAGACTGTTAATCTACATTTTTTTCATTAACTTGACACATCTCAGATTCTCACCACTGTCTAGAAGTTTTTAATGTTGCTTTGTTATTAACTGTAAGAGGTAAACTTGCATTTCCCACCGACAGATCTAAACCCAGCCATCAAAGGCGATCATCTCTGACACAAAGAAGTCAGTCTACTGTAACCTGCACATACAAGTGAGTCATCTAAAACCATATTTGAAGTCTTTATAGAGGAGCTAATGTAAAATTTTATTTGCTCAATTGTTAGGAAACGAATCAATGATTCAGGTGCATTTCATGAATAATGTATCTGCTTTGTTTAGTTTAAGGTCACGTAGTGCATCAACAAGCCCTCGTTCTAGTACAAGTGATTGTTCAACTCACAGGTGAAGGGAATATCAATAATAGCAGACCTTATGCTTATTTCTTTCAGAGAAGTATTATATTTTTAATGTTATTACAGTTAAGTGCAGGTGTCAATAGCATATTAGGTTAATAAGGATGTATTTTACTGTGCTCTGTGCAATCCTTTTTTACTGATTTTCCTCCAAAGTGGCAGCTTAAAAGGAAAATCACTAAATGTTAAAAAAAAGACTTAATATTAAAATTCAGGTCATTATTTTACAAGCACCTAAATAAGGACCTGATATTTGATAAGTTTGAAATTGAAGTTTTGTTCCAAACATGAATAAACTTGAAGAATGAGACATTTGTTTGACTGCAGGTGTTTGCTATACCTTCAGTCACACTAACCATAGTATATATAAACAATTCCATGATCAACATGCCCTCAATAATGTGGTTGCATTGCAGTGACTTCTAATGAGCATTATCTGGACTATGTACTTTCTTGTAATGGCAATAATTTTTGTTTGTGTGAAATTTTTAAAAATTTGTGTCCACCAACAGCTGTAGGTAGCTGTTGCTGAAGTCAATAGAATTTTCTTTCTCTCTTAAGTGGTCAACCAACCCAAGAAAAGCAGGAAGCTTATAGGAAGCCTACGGCTGTGCCTTCATTTGCTGCAGCTTTCAGCAAATCAAGGCAATCCCAGCCTTCTTTGACGGTCATTGGTAATTTGGTGACATCTCAACCCTCTACTCTCCATCTGAGCAATCCCTCATCATCAGCCATTGGTAACTTATCCTCCTCATCCAAGTCTTCCTCTCGTGGAAGACGCTCTGCGTCATCGTCGTCATTATCTGATAAGTCTGCTGGACCAAGCCAATCTGCATCCCGAACTACCTGTGCACCATCACGAAGTTGGAGAAGGAGTGACCTGCCTGAGCCTAGTACAGGCTTAAGGCGGTCACAGAGATTAAAAGAGACAACGGGATCTTGTGCCAGCAACAGGTCTGGTTTTCATATTAAGTGCTTGTAGTCATTTGAACAGAAAAGCTACTTTGTATTATATCAATACACTTTGTTCCCATGTTTTGGTGATAATACTAAATAAATCTGCTATACAGTTAAGTATATGAATTTCAGTTTGTACTGCAGGGTTGTAGGTGAGGAATAGCCTGCTGGTTGAGTTAAGATCTGAGCTTGCTGAAAAGGAGATCTAGAAACAAACAAGGCTCCTAAGCTTCATATTTACAAGTGCTGTGGTGGCACCAATACTCAAGTTATTCAGGAGTTTTTTCAAACCTTTTCACAACAAGGATATGTTTTGATATTCAAAGATTATGCATGTACCACCTAAAAACCATTCATTTCCCTTTACCAAATAATTACCTGCCAGAATCTAGCAATCAATCTTCACTTTCTCATCCCCCAAATTATGCTAGCAGCTGGCACTTAGTGACAAGCTTAAGGTATTTTGTTCCTCTCAGAAGTGTGAGAGGTTATTTATAGAGGAACATAACATTGTGAAATAGTGAAACTTACATGTACAAATTCATAACCTGTTAAAAATTTTGCGCTGACTGCACATTCAGTATGTAGAGAAAATATTTTGAAATGCACTTATTTACATGCATATTGGAAACAATTACAGTGGTATTTACAGGGGTTTGCACACTAGTCTGATGCTGTTTTTTCTTTAAAAAAAAATTCTTTGGTTTCAGTCGGCGTGGGCCAGGAAAGAAGCAGTCGTGGACACGCCGACAATCACCCAGCATGTCAGCTGACAAGTTAGTTGTACAAATAAGACATCACTTGATCTTGAGGAATTTTTTTGTCTATTTATTGACATTTATTTGTCTTTGAGGGAGAGAGTAACATATACTTTTTAAACACGGAAAAGACATGTATGGGCAGTGATCTTTCCTATTGGGAAAACTAGAAATGCTGTCTTAAAATCATGTTTCAGTTGGGAATTATCATTACCTATGATTAATCCCTGAAGAGTTACATGTAAACTGAAAAATTGTCATCAGTTACATGTTTATGTCCATTCAGTGATCCTTATTTTTATTTGGATAATGACTGTATAAATGCATGTATGAATGATCATGTACATGAAACAAAAATGTACATCATTCTGTGTATACATATTTGTGTAAAATCAGATATTATGCATAATCATAGAGCATACACAGTTAATTACACAGTGCATGTAAACTTAAGTTGACTGTACTGATTTGTAAACTTTTTTGAACAGTGCTCCCCAGGAACCAGGATCTTTAGATGGAGGTACATTTTTAACCATTCAAAGTTAATTTATGGAACTGCATATTCTGAGTTTAGATTCTTTATCAAAGAAGTTGAATATATTTGTTCAATCAGTTTGGTTTTTGTTTTTGTTGTAAGTCCTTACATGATTGTTCAATGTTATCAGCATCTAGCCAGAGAACCCATCCAAAAGTCACAAACTTTGATTAAAATTTAAAGCTGAAGAATTACGGTCAAGTTGCTGACGGTTCAACTCGCCAACGCCAACTCGCCAATGTATAAAATCTAGTAGAGACGTCGGCAAGTTGGTCTTCAATCTAGTACAACTTATTAGGAGATAAACTTACAGAAAAGTAAAAGATATTTAGTAAAAAAACAGTTTTGTTTTCTTACAACAAAGTTTCTCATATGAGTCTCATATGAACATCGCCCATGAATATAAAAGCTTCAGACACAAGATCTTGTATAGAAAGCCAAGTTTTCATAGAATAATCTGATCGACTGACATGGTGAGTCTTTACGGTATTGTCACACAATAACTTGTTCGCGTCTGAAGCTTTTATATTCATTGGCGATGTCTACCTTGCTTTATTCGCCATGAGATCCTTATAAACTTTGTTGGAAGAAAACAAAATTGTTTTTGCTAAATATCTTTTACTTTTCTATATGTCTGTCTTCTAATAAATAAAGACCAACTCGCCGACTTCTCTACTCGATTTTAAAGGTCGGCGAGTTGGCGTTGACGAGTTGAACTGTCTGCGACTTGACTGGATACCAAGCTGAACTATAGTCAAACATGCACAGGGAAGTGACGGCTGTACATGGTTTTTATATAGTGCTTTGATTTACATGTTAAAGGTTGAAAAGGTCTTTTGATATAGACTAGATTTTAGTGTTTCTCTATGTGGTAATTGTTTTGAATTATAAGAGTACTATCAAAAGAGAATGGTATGTAATTAAATGATGATCTAGAGAGATTTGGAGGGTTATTTTTGTAAATGCATAAATAAAGTTGCTGACATTTTTGCATAAAAGGAAGAACTCTCATCCTCAGTATTTTCCTTACAACTTCCTTTTTTTTCATTTTCACAAGAAAGTAAAAGCTAGTTTGGAAGCCAGCCAGTAACTTTTGGATTTAACATTGTCCTCACCGTTGTCTTCACCAATGAGACCTGTTGCTTTTGAGTAACTTTATTTTTCCTTCTTTAGCTCACGGAACTGCTGAGGATTCTGCTCCTTCTGCTAGTGGTAATTATGAAATTTTGAGGGGGTTGGTTTGTTTTTGCTTTTTCTGTGCCTCTTTTAGGAAAATTTGAATTAATTTAAACTTTGTTCAAAAAATGTCATGAATTGAGAGATGTAGTTCAGATTAAGCAGCATCATAAAGGGTGTAGAGTAATGCTGTGCCATTTTAATATTTTATCTTTGTAAGCTTCCCATCAACCTCCAAAGCAAGTAGTATTATTGAAATCAGCCAAGCAGAATAAAAACTATAATTAATAGAGGTGGTAATCTAAGGACATAAAATCCATAGACAAGTATCCACGGTTATTTATATTATGAGCACTTTAAGGCAAGGGCTAGGGAAATGTGCTGTATGATCAGTGACACTGACTGGTAACGTTGTTTGTGCCTATAGGTGAAGCCTCCAGAAGTGAATTGGAGGGTTCTGGCAGCCTTGAAGATATGGAGCTAAAAGATGGCGAGTTATCAAGATTACAAGGTCAGTTTATTTTTAGCTTTTTTCTCCCATAACAACAAAATAACCTATTCTTCTGACATGTTTACTCATACGAGTGACAAAGATATCACATGCCAACTGTTACTGAATTATAAAAGGTAAACTTAAAAGTTTAATTCTACTCATGCAGGAAAAACTCAAGCTATGACTCAAATTCTCTGTATATTTATGTACATGTTTGTTTACTTCTTATGATCTAGTAAAAATTTTTACCAAAAAAAGAAACAGATGGGTGTAACAATATTTTGGTTCATTGAATTACAGCCCTCCTGGAGGCAAGGGGTGTTCCTTCTCATCTCATTGGTTCATTAGGACCACGGATGCATCAGCTGTTGCACCGAACTATCAGTTCTGGTTCAGGTAAATGAGCAAAACAAACTTGAATAGAATTCTTCTTTTGAAACAAAATTTTCAGGTAAAACATGGGTTTTATTAAGTGATGTGTACAGTGTAGGATAACATGTGTCTTCAATGCACAGGTGGTAAAGTTCAACAGATGTTGGCAGGAATCCAATCATCTGATGAAGGACAGCAGCTTCAATCTGTCATTGAAATGTGCCAGGTATGTTACAGGAGTGCACTAGTCAAGTTAATTAATTGTTCTGTTGTTTAAACTTATTTTAATGCATAGAAGGCCTGGATTTTGTTTCTCTTTCTTTACTTCCTGACAAAAATAAATTCAGCATCAGCCCAATATTACTATGCAGTTGAAAATAATCTTATGAAGTAGGATAAATTTTGTAAATTTTGATACAACATGTTCTCTGAGTTGTATCGATGTATCAGTACAACTGTAATATCTCATTTCTCATTCTACTTTATTTATCATTCAAATTCCCAGTCATCATGACACATTAAAAGTATTTCCCCAAAGATTGAAAGAAAAAGAAACACCCTTAATTTCATGTTTATGTACTACTACTTGTACTTGTAACCCTTGAAAGAGTCCTGAATTTAAATCGGCTTTTGAAAACACGATTTTATAAGGTTTGAATAAAAGCTCTGCAGAATACAGTGTACACGTAGGTTAAGAAAGATATAAGTTGCCATTATAACTTGAGGTGGAGTTGATCTTACTATACAGTTTTTTTAATAATTTTGTTAGAATATAAAAATTGGTTGTTGATGTTTTGGTGCAAAAGACCTTGTTTGACTTGTGCAGAAACAATACAATTGTTCTGAGCTATGGTATACCTTGGAATCAAAGTGTAACAGTGCCAACATTCAATGTAAAGGACTCAATAGAGTTGATGTATCTTTTTGGTGTTTGTTTTTTTAGTTTTTAGTAATGGGTAATGAAGAGAGTTTAGTGGGATTTCCTGTGAAACAAGTTGTACCTGCACTTGTGAGTAGTTACTTTGTCTTACTATGTAGACACTGCTTATGCAGAGCATACAATGTAGCTAGTGTGGCTGATAAGATTTAGACTCAAGTCTACTTGCACACATTTCTGGTGGACAAGTGAAGGATACCAAGGCAAAGCAATGTTACCAAAATTAAAGCAAGGAGGAAATTGGTATAGACTTTCAGAAAGTTTTGGTCTTCTTCATTTATGAAACTAATTAAGTTTGGGTTTTTACTCTCCAATGTGCTAATTAATTAAAAATTAGTGGTAGTTTATTTTCTGACCAAGGCTGTTGTCCTTTGCAGGTAAACTTACTTTCAATGGAGCATAACTTTGATATGGTGAGCAGAGCATTTAGTTAAATTTATCTGACAGTTCATTTCTTTGAACTGTACACACACTGTATGATCTCAACACCTCTGTTGATTCTTCTTTGTATTCACGTTTTATGTCTTTTTTTTAAAATTTTATCAAAGATGAATCATGGCTGTCGTGCCCTAACCTATCTCATGGAAGCTCTTCCCAGATCAACAGCTGTTGTAGTAGAAGCAGTACCTGTGTTTATAGAAAAAGTAAGTTGCAAGATAAGTGTGAACAATACTAATAATGATGATGATAACAATTCTTTCCATGTTAATCAAGACTTAAAAAGATGGAAAAAACATTACAGGCAAAATCTCTTAACCTATAAATATGCATAGCATGGGCTTCTATGCTTTGCAAAATGGTGCCATTCTTACTTTCTTTCTAAATACTGGTAAATGTGAAATAAAGAAAAGCTAATTTTTTAATTTGATATAATCTATTAGATGAATCAACTAATAACAACTTGAAATAAATCCATGACATTCTAAGGGGGATTTCTTTTAAACATTTTTCTTTTCTTTTCTTTTCTTCTCTAACTCTTTAAAATTGTTGTTCCTCTCTATCTCTTGGTGGGTTGGTATTTTGAATGAGAGAGATGCTCTTTTTTTTCTGTTTTGTTTTTTTTATTTTTGCTATTACCGTAAGCTGAATGATTGCAAAAAGAGCCATAACAACAAAACAATTGGAGTTGAGTTAACCTATCAGAACACTAGAAATACAGTATTCAGAGTTGAAAATTAATAATTGCTAGAATTCTGTTCCAAAGGGAAGTCAGGTATCAAATAGTGGCAGCATGGTGGAAAGGGCAAGATTTAAAATGAACAACTTTTGTATTCATCAGTTCTTTGAGACTTAAAGGGATTAATCTCCCTTATTATGGACTTACAGGAGGATCTTTTTGGTCATTATTACTATTATTATTATTTTTTTTTTATAGTTACTATTATCATTATTATTTTCATTTTTATAACTTATTATTTTTTATTGCTATTATTATTATTATTATTATTATTACTATAATTATTATTATTATCATAAGCAAACACAAGTACAATCCAAATGCATATCGAGTATCTCTGATTAACAATGGTAATAGGATCGAATGGAATCCAATCCAGTCTGTAATCATACAAGTGATTAACAAAATTGGACAACTGCAAAACGGAAGTCCAATTTGTTAACCACGAGTATGATTACAGACAGATTGAACAACAGGAAGTCCTGTAACCAATTCATCAAAACCCTGACAAATTTGAGAAAGAAACTAGACAACAGTTAACGCAGTGAAATGGAAGTCAACAGCACACACACATGATGGGTTCTGTCCTTTAACACAGGCATGAAGTGCTAACTGTCCCTTTGACTGTCCTATTACACTGTCCAATTTCAAGTATGATGGATACACTGTCCTATAAGTGCTTTAATTGGGCTGGTGATAACCAATCATGTTTGAGAATTTTGTTATAGTTTTGATTAAAACTAGTCTTCTTGTAATAATAATTGTTTTTACCATGTGCTAGCTACAAGTGATACAGTGTATGGATGTTGCAGAGCAAGCTCTCACTGCCTTAGCAATGTTATCCAGAAGACATGGAAAAGCTATCTTGCAAGCTGTAAGTGTTCATGTTCAGTGTACCCAAGGTATCAGGTTGGGTTACATAAGCCATGGCCATATGGTTTTTTAATGATACAGTGTATCATACTAGGGTTTTAAGTGTGCTGTGTTAGACAGGAGTTAATTACCTTCCACCTGTGATATGCTGAGGTTGGTTAGAATGTGGTACTCAAATGAGTGGCAAAAAATTGAGTGGAACTGCTCATGAAATGCAATTTGTGCAATTAAAGGGTCATTTGCCATGATGGGTGAACTACCCTGTTTAACCACACCAGATAATTATGGCAGAACATTTTGTGAATGAAACATGTAAGCTGTTTAGTTGTTCTAGATTTCATGTACTAATTGAATCAAAATGTGAAAAAAGACTTGTTCAGAGAGCGTGCATCTGAAGGGGGGTGAATCAAACTCAAGAAAATTTTAGTTCAACTTGATGAAGAATTGGAGCCATAACATTTATAACTTAAACAATAATTTGTAAGCAATATACATGTAGATGTTGACCGATGCACTATGAGTCAGGTAATGAACTTTTTTTTTTACTAGGAATCCATCAAACTTGCAAACTAAAAGATTGAAATTAATCAAAGCAAATCAGATGTTTGAATGTTTGTAAAGAATAACACATTGCACAGGCTTTAATTACATGTAAATCATGTATAAGAAAGGTTTTTGTTCTTGTGATTTTAAGGGCATTATACAGTGCAGTTTCTGAGGTAGCCGTTTAACAACTAACTTTGTTTGTGTTTTCTTGACCAAGGGAGGAATGTCAGCTTGTCTTCTGTACTTGGATTTCTTTTCAATATCTGCTCAGGTACAGAATGGTCCAAGGGTCCCAAAATATATTTTCCACACACTGCAATTTAGACCATCTATAAATATTATTTGAATCAATATTTGAGTTTTCCTTTGTTATCAGGTGTAGTGAGAAACTTTAATTTTCTATCCAGTGGTGCCTTGTTTTCAAATTAATACTTATGACTACAAGAATACATAACAAAATTCTTAACAGACCTTTGTTTACTTTATCATTGTAACTTGTACATAGTGGTCTACATGACAACCCTGTATTTCCACATAGCTTATCAGAGAAGTATTGATTGTGGTTAGAATAAGAAGTCAAGGTATCAAAAATAATTTAGGGAAAGAAAATATGACTAAGATAGTTTTTTTAACTACTTAAGAATTATTTATGTAGGCTTTGTCTTAACCCTTTTGCCCTTAAGAGTGACTAGCATCTACTTTCTCCTTACAATATCTCCCTTGAATCAAACAGTAGGGTCATGAGAACAATGGAAGTGATCAACAATTACAGAAGCTCTGGAATGTTAAGCTTATTCTCCTTGTCAGCACCTTAGGAAATGTATAGAGAACAGTATGGAGAATATGCATACTGATGTTAGGTTGTAAAGGGTTAATGAATGACATTACATCTATTTTCAGAGGTCAGCATTATCTGTTGCAGCCAATTGTTGTCACAGCATTGGTGTGGGTGACTTTCATCTTGTTGCAGATTCCATTCCAGTTTTAAGTGGAAGGTTACAGCACCAGGTTAGGGTCTTAACTGTAGAACTTAAAAAGGTGTGAATGCCAGATGCACGTTCACTTCTGGGATGTGATCAGAAACATGAAGATCAGATGTGAGAAAACTTGACTACTTGTACATGTATTGGTTTTCATTCATTATCTGATTTCGTAACTGATTGGTCATAACATAGAGGTTATCTGATGTTTGTGGTTTTCTGAGGTTGATAACCTTACCATTTTCAGCTCATCTTCAATTATGTTAAGTTTGCTAGAACAACTTTTTCTTTAGGCTTTTGATCCTTGGCCTTTTTTGTGGAATTCCAGTGCTCAAGTAATTGAACTACCTAGGCAGCAGTCCCTACACCTCCCTTTTTAATTAAATGATAATTGGATTTGGGCAATATTAAAACTTGTATTTATTGCTGGTCTTTTTTTTTTTATGAATAAGGGAATGTTGTTAGTTGTTGGTAAATTTATTATTGTTTTGATGTCTGACTGGTTTAGTTTGTTTTGTCTTTGAGTAGAGGCTCATCACTTTCTTTCTAATTGTACTTTTTCAGGATAAAAAGTCTGTAGAGAGTTGTTGTGTGGCGTTCGCTAGACTGGTGGATAGCTTTCAGTCTAATGAGGTCAGAATCACTGAACATTTTCTACTTGAGACATGTTTTCCTTTTTCTACTAGTTACTACAGTAACTGCTACTTCTCTACTGTTATGTTATAAGAATGCAACATACAGCAAAGATTTTTTCCTTGTTCCTTGCCTTAGATGAAAAATAATCACATGTAAAAAAGAAAAGGGGTTTTATGCAATATTTTTATGCTGAGTACAAAATTTTTTTTCAGAAACATCTGGAAGAACTGGCTGCCCATGGTCTGCTTAATAACTTGCAGCAGTTGGTGAGAGTTTCCTTTAATTTAAATTTTTGGATATTTATGTTCTCAGAAGAGAGTTTATGTCCAGTGAACTCTGTTTGGCCTCTCAAATGTTGAAAAGCCATGATCATGGTTTGGTGACAGGCATATTAAATTTTTGTTTTACTGCTTAAGAAACAGCCATGTGTTTAATACATTGTCACCATAAATATGTTACCTTTTAATTTGACAGAAAGGTTAAATACTATGCATACTTTTAAGAATTAAAATATAAGATTTGCATAACTTTTAGTTGGAACTAAGAGGCAATAAGCATCCACCCATAAAGAGGATTCCTTATTGATTAAAACTGCTCAACCAAGATACATCATACCCTCTGCTAGATTTGGGAAATTTTGTGGAAGATATTCCTATTAATTTCTCAATTTTTGATAAAATTGGGATCAATATCAGTATCTGGGCAACTGCCCACCTACCCCTCCCCTAACCCAACAACAGTCAATTGATAACAAGTTAGGGTTAATGTTGGGTTAGGGGAGGGGTAGATGGGCAGTTGCCCAGTTACTGATATTGATCCTAAAATTGCTCTAGGTGGTCTGTTGTAACTTATGAGAATGGCCCAGCTCAAGGAGATATTTGTCTAATTTCTTTATTTTTTACTGCTTTATAGCTCATGATGGCCCCTCCAGTAATAAGTACAAGCACCTTTGTAATGGTGGTGCGAATGTTGGCCATGTTGTGTTCCAACAGTCCAGTAATAGCTGTGCAGCTTCTGAAACAAAGTATGTGACTGAGTGACTTAAAAATATAACGTGATAAATGATCATTACTAACAGTAACACTTTGAATGAACTGAGTAGAGCAAGCAGAAATATAGGTAACATTCAAGGTAAAATATAACAAAATAGTGTGAGCTGTGATGTTATTTTTATAATACGCAGTATGGAAAAGAATTCCACAAGAATTCAATCAATAGGCATTGTTAGCATTGATGTAAGTTAGTCACCAACACAACTTAACAAAAACTGGAGCAACAGAATAGAAATTGACTCTGTTACAATTTTTGTTTGATTAATCAACAACCCCAGTGGAACCTGGGAAAGACCCAGTTGAACCTTCAGCTTTGAAAATGGCTGCTGTTTGACAGTGTGCACAAATTTACTTCATTGATTTTCAAAGGCGTTTTGAAAGAGGCAACCACAACATCAGTTGTAGACTGTAAAAAATGCCAAGACTTTAGGGCAAACAAGGAATAAGATCTGCAGCAAATTAAGAAATGTTGCATTTCAAAGATCGGAAGGAATAACAATTACCAAAAATTGTGCAAGTGATCTTTCATTAATATAAAATGCAAAGAAAATGTGCCAGGTTAACTCTACTGTACTGAACTTGCAAATTTAAGAGCTCATAATGCTAGAAAAATAAATATTGTTACTATGGTGACTTAAAATACCTAGCCCCTTTATTGTACCTTAAAATTTGTTTCATTCCCTAATGGAAGATTGAGAAGAAATAAATGTTGTTTACTTACTTTATTTGCTTTTTTCAGATGTGTCCGATACAATTTTGTATTTATTACTGGGCACCACAGAACCAGGGGAGGTAGAGAATGCTGAGGTAAAAGTGTTTTAGTTTTTTTTTTTTTAACCTTTCCTGATTCTACAAAGTTTCCTTTGTACTGAAATTTACATTGCTTGTTCAATCAGTAAAAATAGAAGTGCATCTGTAGTGTACTTATACCTTAACATTCATGTGGAAAGCAAAGCAAAGATCTTGGATGCCTCGATCGGGGTTACTTCACTATGTTGCTTTAATTTCTAACTCATTAATTCTTTTTGTAGTTGCTGTCAAGAAGCCCTCAAGAGTTTTTTGAAATAACTTCTTTTATCAGGTTTGTTGTTTACATTGTTGATTTTCATTGTTTTCTCTGTTAATTACACCTGAAATTCATAGTTAGCAATACGCTTTATTAGATCTAAACATCAGTGTCTGACTTGAAATTTTTGTGCAGTCTGCATGTGGTTCTGAATACATACATATCAGCTTTGAACTTCAAGCTGGTTTTCTTTTCCCTTGCCAGCTCAAGATTGTAATTTTCTACCATATTTGCTGTTACAAGAATTATAAGAACCCAATTTGTTATATTGTCTAACTTTGAGTCATGTTATACATGAAATAAGCTGGATTATTAGAAAATTAAAACTTATTCTGCCTTTCTCAACAGTGAACTTCTACCAAATTTGCCATCAGATGGTAAGTTCTTGTAGCAAGGAGATGTATGTGTGGAAGGGTAAACATGATGAGATACTTATGGCTGCGTCACTGAGAAACGTTTGTCTGGCAAGATGTACATTTCTTCTTTGGGCAGCTTATTACATTAGGTGGTTGATTTCCTTATTTGTGGGTGTTGGTGATGCAGGCTTGCTGTAGGTTTGTCTCAGTGTGAAGTTGTGTTTGCAGGGATCTTCTTGGTTGATGCTCTACTGTGCAAACCACAGCAGAAGGCTGAACAAGGACTGTGGCAGTGGAGAGATGATAGGGGACTGTGGCACACATACTCATGGATTGACAGCAAGATTATTGAGGCTGCATACCAAAGTGGAGAGGATGAACTTACTCTCACCACACTTGGAAGAACATACACTGTTGACTTTAACAGCATGCAGCAGGTTTCTCAGAATTGTGTATTTTTTTTAATGAAAATCTTTATTTACAACATAAATTACTTACAATGCATATGCTCTATTACAACACGTTGCCAACAATACATCACTGACAATACATTACTTACAATGAGCTGCTAACAATTATGATCTATAATACTTCTCTACTGTAGTATATGAATTATGTAACTAACATTCAACCACAAAAGATGACTCAAAAGAGACATGTTACGTATAACTTAGTCAAGGTAGTGATTCTAGCATTTTTCTAGAATCACTTCACAGAATTTGAATTAAAGTGGACTGTTGTGATTTTCACCTTGCAGACAAATGAAGACACAGGTACATCAAGACAGATACAGCGATGTCCAGGAGGGAGTGAGACATCTACAGCCCAATCCAAGACAGAGGAAACAAAAATCACCAAGAGTGATGAACGTTTAGTTGTTTTATGTGAAGATGCCAAGCTGGCTTCATCGTACACTTGTGTTATGTTTTCTGCTTTATACAAGATATTCAGCTCTTCTGTTGGACCTGCAGTGAGACACAAATGTGTGAATGCTATATTGAGGGTGTTGTGTCATGCCCCTCCTGATCTGCTGGGTGTGGTTCTTAAAAGACACCCCATCTCCAGCTTAATAGGGGGAATGCTTCAATCAAATGACTTGAGAGTCATAACTAATGCTCTTCAAATGGCTGAAATTGTCATGCAAAAACTGCCAGATGTTTTTCATGTATCATTCAGAAGGGAAGGAGTGATGCACAGAGTTAGAGACTTGGCCAATGGGCTTTTGGCTACAAAATCAAAGTTATCAGATAAGAACTGCTCATCAGAGTGTCTGGTAGATACTTGTGAAATTGAGAGCCCTGGACAGAGAGCTACAGAAAATTCACAGTCACTACCAGTTACCAGGTCAGGTATCTCTATAAATAGTTGCATTAGTACCAATATGCATTGAAAATGTTACTAAAAGCATAATTTTAGAACTTATTTATTATGGCTGTTCCCTCTGTCTAAGGATGTATTTCTTTTCGCCTAGGCCATACCTTTGATCTTGTGTGCAATTTTTCTCAATGCAGATTTTCCATTCAGTTACAATATATATATTTCTTGATGGTACAATGTATGTATCAATCACATTGCAGGAGGCTGGGAGATGTGTTGCGAAGGAAACGTTATTCAAAAAGGCCTGGCAGGGGAAAGGCCAGTAGTTTTCCCAGCACATCAGAAGCACATGTTGAGATAAACAGAGACCAAATTGGTTTTCCTTCTTCAAGGACAATGCTTCACGACAGCAGGGCTGCTTTCCTGGCCTCTCAAGTATCGACCAGACTGAATTCCAAATCTGCAGTTCTTTCGGAGCGACCAGCAAAGGTGGAACCTGTTTTGTTGGATTGCAGTGTTGTTTATAAGTTTTCTGGGAAATCTTTTAAAATATTATGATTGATATTTACTTCGCTGCCAAAAGTGTATTGCTAATCAGAAATACTGCATTTATTTTTGCAAAGCTGGAGACATCTGTTGCAAGCAGTCTTTCAGAAAACAGAGAGAAGATTTTGGCTTGGATTAAAGATCAAGGTACATATTGTCAATTGTGAACTGATATTTAACTATAGCAATATTCTATTAATATTTTCACGGCTATTTAACTAATGGAAAACTTAATTTTTGCCAACAGCAACCAAGTTCTGTGAAGAGTACTTTGATCAACAGAAGGGAGACTCTCATCCTGCACTTAGTGTACTTCGACAGTTAAAGAGTGCTTCAGAGGAACTGGCTTTAGATGTAAGCTTTGAAAACTGAAACCATGTTAATGATGCTACGTGTTTTTAGGAAAATAATGAAATGATATGTTGCTATTAAGATGATTTTTAAAGGGGAACAACCATGGTCTTGATGACAGATTGTGTTAATCTGTCCTGACCTGGGACATAGTTAGCTTACATACGAGGCTTACAGCAAACATATTAGTTAAAGTTACACTCGCGTCAGCAAGTGGACATGGAGGGTCTTGTTTACACTTTTTCCTCCAAACAGCTTTTATACGAATAAATCAAGAGTATGCTATGCAGGCAAAGACGTAGTTATTGTTATAGTTTTGATGTTGATAGTGATAAAGTTGTTCAGCAACTGTATTAATATGACTTCCTTGTGTTCTAAGTATGCTATTTGGTGTTGTTTTTACAGAGAGAAACATTTCTTCCAGCACTGGAGGTGAGGCTTCTGAGTTAAAAGTGTTAATTTATTACGTTGGTTAACATGCTCTCTGTTGAATTATAGTTTAATGTGGGGATTTGTTTGTCTAACCAGGAAGTCTCTGCTGTGCTGACTAATGAAGACAACAGTGCATGTGCATTTGAGATCCTCCATAGTGGACTGGTACCAAATCTTCTCAGGTATGTTTCTTAATTTTCGTATTACATTAAAGTTCTCATCTGAACTTTTGGGACCGGTTATTTACACGAGTTCTAACACAAACCGCGAATTTACCAAGCAATAGGTCCGTACGAGTACTCTTTAAGAGGGTTGTTTTCATCAAATAAATGTCTTTACATAGCTAATTTTTGCACTTTTGTCACTATTCGCAAATATAAATGTTCACATAATAGATTCAGCTAAATTCAAGATAGTCTAGAACGCGGTTTTGAAACAACAGCTAAACGTTGTTTAAATAACCGGCCCTAAGACTTGTTTTGGAAATGATTTTTTCTCTGGTGGTACATGTTGTTGTCAGCTCATGTTATGCCATAAGTGCAGAGAATGTTGCATTCAGCATATTCACAGTCAATTGAATGAAATCCATTTTTCGATAATTTCGGTCAACTTGTGCTTTTTCCCTTTTTCCAGATATATAACATCTACAGAAGTTAGTGATGCCCTTCCTCAAGAAAAGCGGCTCAGAATATTTTTCCATGTTTTTATGGGACTTCCAGTAAGTGTTTTCAATTTCACAATTCGTAAATAATATTCTGCAGCATTCTTGAAAAATGTTTTATACAATAAATAACCTATGGAAAAAAATTGTAAACACTACAGGCTTATGAATCATTTTTTCTTCTGTGCAGGAGAAAAGCTCACCTGGAGATTTGAAAATCACGGTAAATTTGTTTTTGGTTCCCAGACATAAATGAATGTGTGTTATTTATATTATCACTGTGATTAGTATAATTTTTTTAATTAGTAAGTAATGAGAAAGAAGAGGTTGGATGAAATTACCTCGCAAACAATTAAATTTCCATCAGAAGTGGTTTATTAGTTTCTTGGAGCATGTAATGGCTGAAACGAGCACAATACATCACACATTGTAAAGATGAACCCTCACGTTAAGCAATTTTAAAACAATGATAATGCCAAAATGTGTGTTAAAGTTGTCAACACATTCTGTATTTTTTTTTTTGGCAGACTGAACCCAATGTAGCGCCTATGGCTGCCCTGATACAGAAACTTCACTTGTGCATCAACCAGTTGGAACAGGTCAGTCGATGTTGGATTAAAAAAAAACATATGTACTAACTGGACTATGAATAAAATCTTATTCGTAGTTTTTTTATGCCTTGCAAATTTTATTACATGCACATAATTGTCGACCCTCTACCATTGTTTCTTTCTATGATAATGTCATGAATTGGGGAAAAGCGTGAAATATTTACTCGACTAATGCACCAAAACATTATCAGGAAGTACCTGTAAATGTAGTATATTTGTGTTTTTCAATGGGTCAGTGTATACACGTCACTCTGGACAGCGTCTCTTCATAGCAGATTAAATTACTAACAATAAGTCCCTTTTTTTCACTAGCTCCCGGTCAAAGTTCATGATACACCAGGAGGAGCAGTTGGAGCAAGGTATATGTCACTAAAAATTCTTCAAATATTGTTATAATTTGTAAAAATTTAAAAACTCTTTAATGTCACTCACAGACCTTGCATGTTTGTTTGCCAGGGGGTCTCAAGCTTTAAGATTTTTCAGCTCTCACCAAATCAAGGTTTGTTTTATTTTTTACAGTACATACTCCTCATAAACTACTTTTGGGGTGTTCAACAATTTGAAAGTCCTAAATTTGTTCGGCACTTTCGGTGTTTTTACTTGAAGTTATATCAAACGTAATACACAAGTTAATTAAAACTCCTATTTGGTTTGCTGAAATTTATCAAAGATTGACTTAAACTGTTCATACGGTCTACATACAGTGCCTTCTACAAAGACACCCAGACTGTGAAGGGTTACGACAGTGGAAACGTGGACCTGTAAAGATTGATCCACTTGCTCTTGTTCAGGTATGAATTATTCTTCAGTGCCAATTAAACCTGTTGTGCTTTATCTACTGTTTTGTAAATTAGACGTCCACAACAATGCAGTTTCGTTTGAAAACGGATATTTTTCGATGCTTTTTGGCCTTCCGTCTACACTAAGACGCTTGAGAACGGATGTATTTTTAAATGAAAGCGATTCGATTTGAAAACGCTCTCAAAAGTGGAGACAGTTGAAAACGCAGGCATATCATTTTAGTGTGGATGATCGAAAATACAGCCTTTTGAAAACGATGACGTTGGTTAGCGTCATAACGTCGTGCAACCTCTTTTCGAAGTCTCCCATCTGAAGTTCAAAACAAATATGGCGAACGAGCATGTGGGTATGTTTTTGACATTGTTGACTCATTTAATCGCTTGTCTGGAGCCTTATGTTACGTCATTCAACATTTTTGGCTTTTCTTGGACGTGCTAGCCATGTTTCACATTTTACAACGTGCGTTTAGCTGTGTTTGTTTGTTTGTTCCTTCGCTCTGGCGAAGGGCTAACGCTCGAAACGTTTGCTCTAAAACTCTTTACAGTGGCCTATAGAATCAGAATTATCTTGTGTTTGTTCACAGTTTAGCGCCGGCGCGAAATGGCACAAACACCGCGGGCTCCGTTCGTTCAGGCATACGCAAATCGACGAGTTCGTCTCATCAAGTCGAGTTTTTTAGTGTGTCCTAGTGTGGACATTGAAAAGCGTTATGGAAACGCAAGTGCAGAGAAAACGATGCGTTTTAAATAAGACGGAAAACGTTTCGAAAACGCATTAGTGTGGGCGGGGTCTCTTCCTTTATCGCTCTTCTCTTTTTTTTAGGCCATTGAGAGATATCTTGTTGTTCGGGGATACGGAAAGAAACGAGAGGTTTGTTCAGCTGTCTCTTTTTATCCTTAAGTTTTTTTATTGCTAAAATGAAATCAGTAAGTTTGTTTGCCCAAAATTACAGAATGCTGACAGTACACGCTGAGAACAAGCAAACAAATAAAGAATAACGGAAGAATTCACTTTTATTTAGCTGTGTCAAAAGTTACATTAAAAGTAATCGTTAGAAACTTACTAATGCTGTCAAACATCCTCTGAATAAGCCGGCGACACACCTGGCGATTTTGTACGCCGATCGCGGCGAAAATCGTAAGCGATTTTCGCCACAGATCGCTGCGGACACACTTAACATTATGTGGCACATCAGCCTTGATCCCAGGTTCCATCCGGTGACGTATAAAAATTGCACGAACCAATGTAAGCAAATAAAATGGCAACAACGAAGCGGAAAAAATTTTTGGCCGCTGCCATAATTTTGCAACTAAAGCGCTCTAGGCAGCGTTCTGGAAAGTGGGACAATAGAAAAATATGGTCGAAGACATGGATTTACTGAAACGCAGTCCTTCTTGAGACGATTACTGTAGTCACTTGACGTTACATCAAATAGGCATGGTTTTTCTGACCACAATGTGATCAAATTGATTTCTTTTCGGTTCGGAAACAATTTTCGATGTCCTCCGCCATTTTGAAAAGTCACGTGATAATATCATCAAACTTGATTGGTTAATTTTACTGGCGACGCGTAGTGGAAAGGGGAGAAAATCGCGGGAACGGGCAGACTTGGCGAATGCCGACAAATTTAATCACCGATATCTGACATGTCATATATCGGCGATTTTATACGACGATCGGCGAAAATCACAATCGCTGCACCGGACACAGCTGGCGATTTTCGCCGATCTCCGCGATCGGCGTATAAAATCGCTAGGCGTGTCACCGGTTTTAAACTTCAAAGGTTTGCTTCAAATTGCTGTGTCTAAATGCATATTTTGGATCTCTTGCAGAATCCAGATGACGATGGCAGTGAGGATGACGGGTAAACACAGATAGAGGCTATGTGGACCATTAATTATTTTAATTCGAGAACTTTTGAGAGGCTTAATTCATTATTCTACGGCTTTACTGAAACTCACCCATACACTTATGTCTAAGATTGATCTATATTTGGTGGTTCTGTTCCATAAAATCATATTGACAAATGCGGTTTCTTCTTGGGCTTATTTGATTTGATGATTTTAGCTTCACCCTGCCCTGGCTCAACCCACCATCTCATGACTAATGTGAAGTTGTCAAATGCTTCATTTCAAGAAATTAAAAAATCTTGGCGCGTGCACAGATGAAGGTGACATTGTCTGTGGTACTTGAGGCTAGTAGTGCAGCAGCAACAGCATTAGAAGATGTCAGATATTTCTCTTTGAATGACACTTAATTTTCACCATCCGTGCAAAAACGCGTTATCATTAATGGTCAATATTGTTTGTTTCATTTCTCAGATCTGATGATGACATTGACGAGTCTTTGGTATGTAGGGCAAATGTTTTCCACAGTTCCTTTGTTAATGTTGCATTATGCGTTGAAGTCTTACGGTTTATGCTTTGTCGTTAACAGGCAACTGAACTGCAAGGTCAAAACAACTCAAGGTATCACACATAATATTACTCCATGAAACTTATTGTAGTCGTAGAAACTGTTGGTTCTAACTTCCGGTCATCGTTGGAGTAACCTATACATTTTGTTTGTGTTGATGCAGGCATCAACTGGAGATTTTATTGGGAGACCATCTTCTTCCTTACAACATGACAGTTTATCAGGCTATCAAGCAGTATGCTCAGGTACATTGATTCATTACCTGGTTTGCATTGATTTGTTAAAATGCATGTCAAATTAGATCGTTTTTTGTGCACAAGTTGGTAACTTTCTTGGTGTTAAGACCTGCATGGCTTATGCGTTCACTGTTTGTTATTATGAAAAGGTGTTGAGTGAAAATATTAGCATGGTTATTTCTGAACAGAACGGGGGAATACAGGAAATTAGTCATAAAGCTCATTGTCTTAAAATGCTTCTTTATCTAAATCGTTCGTAAAAATCATGCTATTTCATGTTTTAGTGTGATGAGGACAAAGACTTTGATGATGATCATGGTGGCATCCTTGGCAGACCCAGTATCTGGGTCTCTACCCATACAATATGGTGCGTTCGGTTTTTCGTGTCTGCGGACATCCCTTAAACATTTAGAAAACTTGACATCGTTTGATCTACGTTAGCACTCAAATGATCTGGATTCTTGTAGAGAAGTAATACGTCGTTGGTTTTACTCATTATCTTGGAATTTAAGAGTTGTTTTAGTAATTATTTTTTTTCAGGTTTCGACCTCTCAGCCAAAACCAAAAGGAGCAGCAAACTGTCAATAGTAGTAAATCTAAGTCTGGGGCCAGCGGAACAGCTTCACGAACCTCCAGGAAAACATGGAAAGAAGATGGTAAACATTTGATTACGCTGAATCCATGAAAACGGACTTGTTTCTCACATGCTCATAAGTTAACTCAAGTATTTTTATATTTTTAAAGAGTCTGAAAATGAAATGTCTCTTGGTCAGCTCCTCTTGGTTTGTGAACCTGGAAGCTTTGGTAAGTTAAATAAACTATAAGATAGTCAAACGTTGCAGGCTGTTTTTATTTAACTAATGAATTTTGTTTTTTATTTGTAAGGCCTAAGTCTGTATTAGGTATTTAAAAGGTTTATCAGCGTCTAAACTTACCTGTGAGTTGGTACAACTCGCTATTGTTTTCTAGTCGTTGTCAAAACGTGATCTGAACACCCTTAAGGTAAACAACCTTTAAATAATCGGTTTCACCTTTTAAACATTGGTTAGACGTGAACTTTCGCATATACTGTGTAAACTTTGTTTGATTAATCGGCCCTCGATGTTCCAAAAGGTATCTCGGAGTTATGTTTGTAGCGGTGTTATTTCGAATGTAACAAAAATCTCATTTGAGGCACTTGTAATTGAATTTCACTCATAAAATACCCAGACACCACAAGATCCAGATTACTAACTTTGAACAAACAGGTATTTACGTGGGTTTATTCTGTATCTACAGCTGTCGTTGTGCACAAAGAAGTACAGTGGCCTTTGATGAAATTTGCTCAACATTCAGTTTTTCCTGATTTAGGAGTTTTTTGTACTGTAGTTATTGTTGCACGTCACAAGAGAGAGAATCGCGTTTAAATCATGTAAAGGACTGATTCTATGGTATCTGTTATGGAAGTTTCGGTGAAAGTCTCAACGGAAATATCTCCTTCATCAACAGACCAAGTTTCGTTTTCATACTTGCGCTGTGGTTGCCTTGAAAATCTCCTGTATGTATTTAGATTTAAAAAGCTAATGTTGCCTTCAATTCTTGGTCAGTAACTTCAGATCCTAGTGTGGAAGTGATAAGTCTTATGAAAGCTCTTCATGTTCTTAATTATCACTGGACAACGCTTTATGAGGTGAGTGTCAGTTTTTGGTGTTGCCTACCAGCCAACTAAAACAGCCTACTTTTCACTTCGAAATATCGGATTAAAATGTTATAGAATGTCTTGCGAATAGTGCGGTTGAAAATGTGGTACAACTATGTGTCGTTAGACAAACGTGCAACTAATTTTACTTTATTATATCTGTTTTTAGGGGCAAACCCGTAAAGCGTTCTTGTCTTCTAGTGAATTTATAAACAATAAACTTGCAGCAAAAATTACGCGGCAGTTACAAGGTAATTTGTTAGTTTTATCATACACGCGTCAAGGATCAAGCCTCTTACGTGCTATAGTATCATTGTTGACCTATAAATAGTAACGTTGTTTCTTCTCAATCAGATCCTATCACAGTAATAACTGGGAATTTTCCTGCTTGGGTAGAAGAACTTCCTCGAAAATGGTAAGCGAAAAGGTGTTTTGGAGATTTTCGGCAGCCAATCTTATCTATAATGGCGACGAGCTATTCCAGCCTCTCGAGCAGTGGAGACAAGTAAAAGAGCGGACAAGAAGAGAAAATGCGAGAGCGCTGTTTCATCTGACAACCGCTAAGCATCGTTCGCTTCCCTCTTTCCTACCCCCCCCCCCCCCTCCTTCATTTTCCTTTTCCCTTTTATTGTCTTTGCTGATCGTATGCCTGGAAGTAACGTAGAATTGTGTGGGAGTGATTGTCTTGTTTGCTTTACAAGCACCTCACTAGTGATTTAATTTTATCCTTTTACTCTGCAGCCCATTTCTGTTTCCTTTTGAGTGTCGGCAGCAGTTATTTTATTGCACTGCAATGGATAGAGACAGGGCTCTTAGCAAACTTCAGGTACTAGAGAATTTTTCCGCCTTGTGAGATGTATTCAATGTGTTACAGATCCGCTGATGATGTTACTTGATTATGTATTCTTTCACAGGAAACATTACCGGAGCTCATGAATACTGACGCATCAGATCGTGTTGCACCAAGATTTGACAGGAAAAAGGTGTGTTTTTAAACTGACTGGAATGGACAACATTTAATGCTGAAGGCTAGTAAGCTAGTAATGCTGCCTTGTTCCTGATAGAGCTTTGTTTAATAGAGAAGTGCCAGTCCTTCAGATGAATTTCCTATCAGAAAAGAAAATCTCAGAAAAAAGCAGAAAAAAAATCTCCAAAAACAACAATGTCGAGCAAATCAATAACCTCACCTTATTAGAAATCCAACCAAACTGAGTGCGGCAGGTGCCCGGGTAGAGAGAAACTCGCACGTGTGTTCATCTCAACCCTGCATCAGAAAAAAACTTGACTTTACTCTTACGAATGAGCTTGTTTCGAATGTCTTTAGTGAGTCTAGGAAAGTTTCAAGGTGTAAATTGTAGTTTATAGTACATTTCCATTTGCTTTGCAGCACACTGTATCTCGAGTGGGTCTTCTGGACCAAGCAGAGAAGTTGATAGGTGATCTTGGTAGCTCACAGTCTGTACTAGAAATACAATACGAAGGCGAGGTAAGTACAACTGCGGCCAGACTCCAGCTGTTACATTCTGGCTTTAAATCTCATATGAAGTCGCAAATGTTGTAATAAGGCTTACTTAGTAGGAAGTGTTCGGTTTAAAACCTAATAAGAATTGTTTTTGTCATGTAGGTTGGGACTGGCCTTGGCCCCACTTTGGAATTTTATGCTCTTATTTCTCAAGAATTCCAACGTGCAGACCTGGAGATGTGGAGAGGAGAAAGTATGCGGCCTTCAGGAGGAACTGGTATGATTAGTGGTAATTCACTGATCGTTTCTTGTCATACACAACTAGTTAGTTAGTTTGGTCTTCGAGGAGCTTTTTTTTAAAGCATGACTCGAGGGAACATAGCTAATGTATGTCCAGTGATAAGTTACTCTTAGTTTCCTTTCTCACCTGTTAAATCGCGATGTTGTTGCAGGACCTGTTGAAGACGTGTCATATGTTTACTCCCCAACTGGCCTGTATCCAGGTAAGCTTAAACTTTCGTGAGTTAAAATTGATTGGCGAGATGAGAGAAGAATGCATTGTGTACATTTGATTACTGCATTGAAGTCTTGCCTCTAACTAGGAATCAAGGTTTGGATTTTTCCAATGTTCAGCCGAGTGAAAAAGAGCCCCACTTCTCTGAAGTATTTATCACATCGTTTCATTCTTAGCCCCAGTTTCACGCACTGCTAAAGCCGCGAATGTGTCAAAGCTCTGCTCCAAGTACCAGTTCCTGGGTAAATTCTTGGCTCGTGCTATCATGGACTTTAGAATCCTCGACATTCCCTTCTGCCCCATACTATACAAATGGCTTCTCAATCAAGAAGGCACGCTAGACCTGGGTGATCTGGCTGCTGTAGACTCAGTCTTGGCTCAGTCGCTGACCCAGCTGCAACAGGTGGCACAGAGAAAAAAACAGCTAGAGCAAGACTCCTCTCATACTTCAGACAGTAGGCAGCTAGCTGTGGACAGTCTTACCTTGGATGATGTACCCATCGAGGATTTGGGTCTGTCCTTTACTCTGCCAGGCCATCCTGATTTTGAACTTAAGGTATAATTACACATTCATTCATATGACAA
Source organism: Pocillopora verrucosa (assembly GCF_036669915.1). Lineage (NCBI taxonomy): Eukaryota > Metazoa > Cnidaria > Anthozoa > Scleractinia > Pocilloporidae > Pocillopora > Pocillopora verrucosa. The sequence goes on from NC_089317.1 coordinate 14,894,710, forward strand.
CTTAGGTCTAAGGTGTGATGTAACAACGAACTTCAGTTAATATATGATCTTTATTCCCTCGTGGCCTTAAGTGCCCAAGGGACGGAAGAGTACTGTCATTTGAGCAAGTGAATGAGGGTTAAACTTAGTGAAACTTAAACAAAAATGTACCACCAAGACAGGAGAGTTAAAGTTTGGTAATTTTGATTGGTTTGAAAACCTGTCAAAATTACTCAACTCGAAACCTCGTCAGTTCAAGTGTATAGACGAGCTCAAAACTTGTCGTTCGAAGGCGTGAAGCCGACCTCCTTGTTTTGATTGTCGTTTTTTTATTTGTTTCAGCGCGGTGGAAAAGACATGACAGTCACAATTCATGAACTGGAGGAATACATCAGGGTATCATTTTGTGTATAACACGAGCAATTGATATAGGTTATCTTCTTTTGGTCGCATGAATTAAATTCTTGATTTGTCACAGTCAGGAAAAATAATATAAAAGTTAGAAAAAATGTGTCGATCTTTTTGTTTTGTTTATAAGAAGGTTTAGTTTCTGAATTAACTGTTAATTCAATCGTATGAAAACGAGCGCACATTCCTGCAGTTTTTCGTGTAATTTATCGCTTATTTTGTTCTTTGTGCTTTGTTTTTCAGCTGGTAGTACAGTGGACTCTTGTGTCAGGTGTGAAACGCCAGATAGATGCACTCCGTGAAGGCTTTAACTCTGTGCTGCCTCTATCAAATCTTGCCAGTTTTTCATACACTGAGGTAGTAAATCTAAAAAAATTTCCTTGCAGCTTATTATTTCCTCGAGATCTGTGAGGTACCTAAGTAGCTGTTGCTCTCACATTAAATTTTACTGAAATCGAAATATTCAAGTGTGAGAGAAATTGGTTGGCACTTTTGTCCCCTACGGTGGCGTTTGCCCTTCCTTAGGAACTTAAAGAAGACAAGAAAGAATTGGTTTTATTATTAACTGATTTAGAAGGGGAATAACTCTCTTCAATCGTTTGGGCTGTTGAATTATGATTATTGACTGACTTAGATCAGGTGATTTATGTGAGTGATTTTGTTCACAGATGGAGCTGGTTCTTTGTGGTAATGTGGCCGAGAAGTGGGACTTGAAATGTACGTACTTATATGTTAGTTTAATGGTATACCTGTGGTGTATTACCAGAGATAGACTGTGTTGAAATCTTTTCTGGAAGCTCATAGGACGCCTTTGTTTTAGTGAGATAGGCTTTGTTTCTGTGGAATGCATCATTTTCTTTCTGCAGTTTTAATTTTAACTTTTTTTCTACGTTTTTCATAGTTTGCTAAAGCTGGTAGCTGTTCACAGTAAAGATAACGATATTATTTTATTTTAAGTTAAATTCAACTTTATACCTGCGCTCGTTTATTTTTTCTTTTATTTTTGAATATCAGGTCTTGTGGAAAGTTGCAGACCTGACCATGGCTATACTCATGACAGGTCAGTGGCTTAAACATGTTTTAGTTATCAAGGTAAAAAAAGTTTAACCGAGGCTTCCTGTAGCTCTGTAGAAACGCGTTTGCTAAATGAAGTTTCTTTGGATCCTTTTGTGTATGTTGTCTAGTTCCGGTAAATGGGATTGTTGAAACCAATAAAAAGCATGGTACATTTTGCATCCTGCGATCACATGCACCGAAAGGGAAAAGTGATATCAGTGATAATGAGAAAACTGCTAATTTCACTTTTTCTTCGTTCAGTGCAAAGAGTTGTGTTACATGCTACTCTTTTGCTTTAACAGTCGTGCGGTGAAGGTTTTGTTCGAGATACTCAGTGGTTACACACAGGAAGAGCAGAGGCTATTTTTACAGTTTGTCACAGGCAGCCCAAGGTTACCAGTGGGAGGTAAGAATCTCTATCGTTTTTTTTGGCGTTTTTTTTTTAATTTCAAACCATTTGATTAAGTGCTCTTGACATGCGTGAAAGAATTTGATGATTTAATATTCAACAAAGCTTTCGTCTTATTTTCACTTTTACATCAGCGTGTATTTAAAAGAATCTCCATATTTCAAAAAGTATTAGTGCCATTAAATGTGGGAATGATATATCAGTCTGTTTGTTTTATCGTAGGCCTGCGCAGTCTTAATCCACCGCTGACCATAGTTCGCAAGTCGTTTGAGCCTCCACTATGTGCTGATAACTACCTGCCGTCTGTCATGACCTGCGTCAATTACTTGAAACTGCCAGACTACTCCAGCAAAGAGATCATGGCTGGCAAGCTAAAGCTGGCTGCCTTAGAGGGACAGCGTTCATTTCATTTGTCTTAAGTTTGTACACACCACCCGAAGTGTACGCTCCTGTACATTAACTGTCGTACGCGTCGAGTTGCGGCCGCTTGACGGGATCGGAAGTGCTCTCATCAATTTTTTTGAATGTTTATGTTACCATCAAAAATCATGGCTAAAATTGACAAATTCGTTTAATAAAGTAATGGTTAAATTTTGATAATAATGCTTTACTAACTATTAAGTTCATGTTAAAGGTCGTTGACCAACCACTTGACTCTCCTAAGTAAGACGCTTTATTATTGCTACAGTAATAGAAAGACCTTATTGCAATATGTAGTTTCATTTATGTTCTAGCTTTCTGCCTTTTTTTTTTCCTTTTTCTTCTTTGAATTTCTCCACTTACGGTTGAGAATGCTAGAATTAATTGTTTGTAATATATTTTAAAACGCCTTATATACATAGCAATTGTACATAAACGTCACAGACTATTTGCTCCTCAATTTAAATCTTGTTCAGAGCCCTCACGGTGTTTAACTGTGCCATTATCTCCTTCCCTTCCATTCCCTTTTCTTTTTGTTTTAGGGATTCTTCTTATTTACAATCAGTGAAAAGCATATTGTACACATATTGGAATAAGGTCGCTTGATAAAAATCACTAACTTTGATTATTGAATACACGTTTTAAGGAAAAGAAATTGAACCACCGAGACTATGCAAATTAACATTGTTTACTAAAAATATGAAAGCTGTGTACATGAAGCAGCAGTTAAGGATGTTCACAGCCGCTGTAAATAAATCGACTATAGTTGACTTGTTTCAGTATCATTCTATGTTTTGCTCGTTACTTTGCACAGGAAGGAAACCTAAATTTTTGTAACTGTACAAAGGCCTAATGGTACCACTACGCAACAGTAATCTGTATTACTGACGTATGTGATGTTTGCTTGGAAATAAATAAGAAGGAAAAATTAAGTGGTAATTTCCAATAATCCTATTTAGGATCGAATTATTTATGGTAGGTATTCCTCTTTCCCTGTAGACTGAAACAAAGTCACGTATTTACAATAGATTTAGCGAGGTTTTTAGCGCAGTTGAAAGCTCTTCTTTCCGTTATTGGGACTGTTGTTGCTTACTATGATTTCATGTCAAGAACCGCTAGCCACACGGCGCTAAAAAGGAATTTTTGTGCTTGCGCATTTGAGGTCTGGAACAAGATGGGGATCGACCCCTTCCTGGTTTCTTTTTTTTTTTCTTCTTTTCTTTTTTTTTTCCTTTAATCTAAACATAATCCAGACTTTGGATTGTTCCTTATCGATTGATAATTTAAGTTGCTTCGCAAGACGTCAATGGTGTTGCAGATTTTTCAGTGTCATTTCGCCGTACTCTTTTGTTCCCTAGACTTTTGTTCCGCTGTGTTCTTCGGTACCGTAACACCAAAAAAACGACGCCAACCAAGAACAGACCGAATATAGCACTGACTACAATCAGTCCTGTCCGCAGATTTGTGTCAGAGAGCTTCTCAGGCTGACCTGAAAGCAAATTCATTAGATATATGTCATTTTTGCGTTAGTAAATCACGAAAGATGGTAAATTTTGGCTTTGGTCGTCGAATTTAGAGAGATGTTTAGCAGTTGTCGAGAACGTAGGACGGAGGAATAATCTGATTCACTCACAAGGGTACAAACATCCGACCTAACAATCTTGAGTCCGGAACTTAAGTTAAACTCATAAGCGAGTTAGTTCATGTACTATTTCGATATCTGTCAAGTGCACTGTGTGATGCTTCGATCAGCAATTTTACTTTGAAAAGGGTCTTTTTCCCACTTATTTAAGATTGAGAGGTCACAGTAACATAGATTTTGAAAAAGAACCATTCCCTACCTTGAGTAGGCTTAGTGGTAAGTAGTGTGGCGCTTGTCATGCCTGCTACTGTTACGTTATTCGCTGCGGTACTAGGAATTTCGTCATCTGAAAAAAAGAAAAAAAAAAGTATATTAACCAAAAGTTAGTCGACATGCCTTTTTTTTTTACTGTTACCTAATCAGCTTTGTTGAGAGAGCGCTGAACTGCCATGGGAGCTCCCCACCAGACGAACATGCAGGGTGCTATAGCAACGCGCAGAAACGGGTTATTTTACTGATGACTTATGGGAATGTAATCCTCTAAAGGAAGGGCGATAAACCGCTAGGTTCGTCTACTTTAGAGTTGCATATTTATCAAGAATGTCTAGGGACCCACACACTTGGCACTGTGAGTAAGACATGGAGTACCTGTTTTGGTATCTGTGTCATCTGTCATGGATGGGGTTGGGAATGCTCCGAGAAAAATCCACTCACTTTTCTACTCTAACGATTGGAGTGTGAATATAGCATTCACCTCACTCACCTTAAAATGCATTATTTTTGTGGTACATGCAAATCAAGACAAGTTTATATATATTTCACCTGAAAAGAAGTTGAATAACTTGTGCTTTTTGTCACTATTTTAGTTCCCTTACACCTACATTTTCCATAAACAGTGAGAACACGAGTTCGTTTCTTTCCATTAGGGTGGTTAACTGTCTCAAACAAGTACTGTCGTAATCCTCTCTTTACTCTGATCTCCACTGCTGACTTTGTGATCACGAGAGCTGAGTGGGAAGTGATGCTTGATTTTAAGAGGACCATGTCAGGAAGAGAGTACCAGGCCACTCGCGGCTGAGGTTTTCCAGTTACAGAGCAGGTCAGTGTTACTGGTTGCGCTTGTGAGGCGGTAAGAGTAAGGTTAGGAGTGCAATTCTGTATCTGTACAGGTACTGAATCAAAAAATAAAGAACACTTTGTTACCGCTATGACATCAGCCTAGTGTAGAGTAAAAAACAAAAACTTGATCGATCGAGGTATTGCGGCTTTAGAAGTTTTAGGCGAATACTCAGTATCTAGTACATGAAATAAATAACCCCTTGGGAAGTCCAGCCTTCTGATAGAAACGTATTTAAGTATTTAAGGCTGTATCTACGCGAACTCACCAACTGTTCGCAAGAAAATTGCATGAGAATGACACATGAGTACGTCATTGAGTACAAACATCTCATACAATATACAGTAGACATTCTCCATCGCGGTTGAATAATTTGTAATCCTAAAGAACACCATTCTTCCGCTCAGATCAGCATCCATTGTTGCTCGTCCGCTATACAAACCATCATGATAATCATCGTAGGTTCTAAAAAACTTTCCACTATCTCCAGCAGAGGCTACTTTCTCCATCACAAGCTGAACTGGCCTTTTCAAGGCAAGCACTGTGAATCTTGTCAGTCGTTTGATGTCAATATCTGCGGGAATTTGCCAACAAAGTGTGACATTGTCAGTTTCTGCTGCGTACGTCACAGCAGGGCTTGGGCAGGAGGAACATGCTAAGTAACAAGAGTAAACATACCATGAGGTTTAACTCTAAACCGCGTAATTTTGATGCAAGATCAAATTCAAACAAGTTATCTTAATTTTCCATTTTTCTTCTCTTTGACGAACTTTTTACAGTGTTATAAGTTGTTCTGTATCGAATTTCAATGCTATTATGGCCTATGACAGTGTACTCACTTGGTGACATGTTTACCAATACTGCTGTGATTATTGCCAAAGCGATGAGCATTTCTGTGATACTCACTGGTGGCCGTCTTTTTCTGAATGCAAAAGACAAATGTAGAAATAAGTTTATTCATGGACCCCATTGCGGACCCCGTGTTTTGATACACTGTGAAGTATTTAGAACCCACATCCCATAATCTAATTTGTCAATGAATAATTTATCCAAGTTTATGAATAAAGGATAAAGGGGTAAGTTTCCAAAGAAACTGAGGTGCTGCGTCGGTGGGGCATCATTAAACGATTTGGCTAACGTTTCGAGTGTTAGCCCTTCGTCTTCAGCTCTGACTCAGAGAAAACGCGCGAAACGTCCGCCTTAGAAACTTTATACAGGGCCAATTTACATTATCACTCAGATGATAACATCAAATCATCTATTTCATTACGGGTGGTATATTACGTTTATAATTATATGTTTTGGCATTGCTCTGCAGAAAGATTCCATTCTTTTATTTTTTTTAGTCATAGTTGATGAAAATTGTACAGGGATTTATCGGAAATGAGAGATGTAAGTAGAAAGCATACTGAATACCTACAACGATCGATAGAAAGCTGCTTCATCAATATTCGAATCCGTAACCTATAAGATACTCCGAAACTCCATCAATTTTGCGTGCTCGTATTCTCATGTAGAATTGCACCAGTGAAACAAATGGATTCACAAGATAAAGAAAAACCTCTCTTTCGATCTTTATTAAAACTACGATGCTGCCAATAGAAAAACTTCCTCTTGTGCCTTGCTAAGTCAACTAATTTCACGATGAATAAAACCAATATTGAATTAAGATCACCGCAGCATAGAATCATAATCTTAGAGTTACCGTGATTTGTTTTGTTTTGATGAACGCGTAAATCTTCAAACGCAAAATCGGACGTCTACACCCTTTTCATCTACATGCTTCGGTTACACTTAGTCTATCATGCAGTTTCATCATGTTTTTCACAGGGCCTAAGTATGATCACTCCTTACAGTTGAGTTTGAGTGGCTTCCTTTTTGTTTTTAATTAAGCAGATGCTTTAAAGACCCCATGTACACTGTAAACATTTTCGTCTGCGACCTCCCGCAAAACATAGCTTAACTAATTAAGTATAACGGAAGGATGATACAAGTTTGCTGGTGAACTAGTGTTCCCTGTCATGTTCTTTTTCGAGTCACCCGAGACTTCGGAGTGCTGACAGATCAAAACAAATTTGCGGATTACATCAACTTGCTGGGTCACGCAAATTTGTACGAACTTCGTTCTTCGAAAACAAAATGTCTTAATTAAATGTGCTTTTCTTTTTCTTTTGTCAAAGAAGTAGACAGATTGGGATTCGAAATATTTTCTCGACGTTTGATTATATCCGCAACACTCAGCTGAACTCTTCAATTCAACATAACCATCAAAAATTCAATATTGCGTTAGGTCACCTTTGAAACCAAGGTAAAGGGTTTGACACATGACTTACACAAGAAACTCGACGCTTGCATTTGCTCGCACGGAAAGAGCACGGTATTGAGATAACATTTCCATAGAGAGACGTTTCATATCAATACAAAGTACGTTTCAATACAAAGTACATATTCAAACACAAGTACGGTTTAAGAATAAAGTTTTCAAGGGAGTCTGTTCGCGCAGCTGTTGACTGTTTCCAGTTCAATTCACTTCATCACCAGCTGACGCTTGATAAAATTTTTAAAACCGTTGAAACATTCAAACTTTCCCATTTATCTTTTATTTTAGATTTCTTGAGCCACGTGGTGTCCCTAATAACTCAAAATAATCTAAAGTGCCTACTCTATTTTAGGACCATATGTGTTGAACTTTTTCAAAAGAAAAAAAAAACCATATCACATGCTCAGAAACGAGGAGAACCGTGCCATATGCTCCCCATTTATGATGGACTCAAATCCTTTTAGTACAGACTAGCATGCAAATATATACCACGGTAATTTTAGGAATGTTAAAACTCGAACCCTGTGTTCAAGCCTAACCAATGCAGGGCTTTTATCACTGAAGGCCTGAAGGATGTACCCCTTTCTCTCAAAACTTGAACGTCGGCAGTTTAACTTTGTGATTTTGCATTTATGCAACAAAATAAAGCCAAACTAAAATTTTTCAAGATAATAAAAATCTTTGGAAGTGACTGCGAAGGAAGTTTGTTTCTGCAGTAAAGTTTGTGCCGCGATCTACAACGAAATCGTAACTGTTTAACTTTATGAACTCTGATCTTCAGACATGTGCAGTGCTACATCTTTACACGCCTATGATGTCATAATGGTACAGCCATCGCTTGATTGCAGACCCAATTTTTTTAAAAATATCTCCTATCTCCTTTGTTTCCGGAGAGGTCTTCACGAAGAGACGAGCAAAGAGAAAGAGATACAACGACTAAAAGATATCCAGCTGCGAAGAGAATTTAAAATCATATAACTTGTCAAATGAATGTTGTCAATCACAAATTGATCAAATTTTTTTATCACGAGTCGGAAAATCTCCAGCTACCGAAATAAAATGTTAAACTTTTCATAGACATTGTTTAAAGATGCTGGGTATTTGTTCTACATTTCAGTGCGATACAGATGGAAGAAGAATCATCTCATTCACTAAAACTCTGTTGTGGTTCACTCATCATTAAAAAAAATGTGTAGTTAGTCGTAAGTAAAGTTTGAGTATCGTTTTCAAGGACAATTTTCACTTACATAAAATATAATGAAAGTATTCACATGCAGTAGCAGAAAGTGACAACATTTTTCTCCATCTAGCTCTCTTTCCCTTTCTTCTATTTTTTTTCTTTTTTTTAACCCGAACAGCCCCAGGCGTTAGGTATGATGCGCTCTGTTTCTAAATTCATTACATGGCTTCACCTATGCGCAATTCTCACACCACAAAAGCACGAATTTTTAACCTCACTAGCCATGGTTAACTTTGTGATACTGCTACACATACCTTTTGATATGGTAATGTACGAATGACAGCAATAAACCGTTGAAGTCGACAAGAAAAGTGAAAAATAACTTCTCAGTTCAAGGCCTTGAAAATTATAAATCCATTACCCAGAGAAGTTAGCTTCTCACGAGAGCCTAAAATCATTTGATAGACTTTGAGCTTGTTACGTGTTCATGAGGGGAGTTTGGACTCAAAAAAGAAATGTTTGTGTAGGTTAACGATCGATCAAGGTTCAATGTTCGAATACCTGTGATTATTACATCATGAGTTTTTCTTGTCTTTGTCTGCTCTGTTATATTAAGAAGTCACTGTTTTCAGCAAACTGCGAGGTCAGAACTGCCGCTCTTAGCCAATATCAAAATTGATTTGGAATGAAAAGAAAAAAGACTCCGTGCTAAAGTCTTCTTCTAAAACCATTAATTGATTTTAGTTTTTTTTTATTCTTGAATGATCCATCTGTTTTCATTTGGACTTTAACCTCGATTCCTTAATGCTTGTTTAACGCGCACGCTACCTACCATCTTCATGATAAGGCCACTCGTGTTTGGTAAGTTAATTTGACCTGACAGTAATGGTGTTACGTAAGGCCTTTCTGATAAATTCTAACGTCGAGGAACCTAGCAGGATTTCACTTGAACCAGCTCTCGTGAGAAGGTTTGTGATCGCCACATGACTAAAAATAACACAATTACCCTTTGTTGCCTTTAATATTCTCGATTCACACTTCCGTGAACGTGATCGTAAAGCTCGATTTACTTGCATGGGAGCATCTCAACAGTCATAGAATGGTCATACAAATCTGTGACTGCTGACTGCTAACTGGCTGACGGTTTTCGTAGTAGGAACCTCAAGGACCCTGAGCACGTAATACGCAATGTAAGTGGTTAGTCATGAACGTTTGACGCACGCTTTGTTTCCATCACACTACAAGGACATGATGAATAAATACCTGATCACCAGGTCAAACTTATAGGCTAGGTGTGCAGAGAAAAAAGTATTTCAGATATGGTTTCAGTCATTCTCGGTTTTTCGTCGATCACTGACTATCGTTCTGATTAGAGGAGGAGCAAAAAGTTGGTGGGAGGTTGCTCTCGCAACGAACACTCCGAATAAATTTCCGGAGAGAATTTTTGTCTAAAAGAACCGATATTTGTGTAATGGACGGCATTAACTGAAGCTGATTTTACTAGTAATATTAATGCACTTGATAATGGACTACAACTACATTATCCAAGCCAAGTCTCAATTAAATTTTACTGCACGATCCCACGATTGTCGGATCGGGGTCATTTTTCTCTTATTCTGACATTCGCTCGAATTGTTTGACTGACCTTCAATTCATAACCGACAATACTTACTGTTGTCCTTATAGAAACCGATTTTTCAGTTGACCGTCCTAAATTTGCAATTAGTCAATCAGATGTGTGATCTATTGACCTGGTAGTAAAATGATTCCGAGTGCAATAAGCACAAGCAAATTTTTCAAAGACGAGAAAATTTCACTGGCCCGTAGAGCGAGCGCAGTTTTTAGTCTTCTAAAATTTTACAAGTGCCTATTTACGCCTAATTGAGCGAGAACTTTGTTATTTATTAATAATTTATATGAAAAAACCATCACAGAGAGTCAAGAGGGACGAAATACCCAAATGTTGACAGCGCGCGCTATTTGTAAATGGCACTCGTGTTACAACTTTGCACTCGTGTTCAGCCAACCTGACGCGGGTAATGTTTTCATGTGTATTATTAGGCACGACATCACGGTCGCTTTCAAGTAAGTGAAAGCTGTCGTATGATTAATTAAGAAAGAGGTACAGCCAAGTAAGTGCTATTGTAGGTTTGTTGGATCGGGGTCATTTAAGAAAAATTTCAAGACTTAGACGATTTCTTATATCGTTAATATTGACAGTTACCACAATGTCCAAAGTACCGCTATGCCTCTACCAAGCACAAAGGAGAATTTGGCACTCACTGCTTGGTTTCGGAGGCGTTCAAAACGCTGAGAATTCTGCTTATCACAATCTCCCCAAACTATAAACACAAATATGATGGTAATTTAGTGTTAACAACTGGGTTGAAAACGTAAATTAGCCACCGTAAAGGGTAAAAAAGCTGACGTTTCGAGCGTGAGCCCTTCGTCAGAGCGATTTTTACCCTTTACGGTGGCTATTTACGTTTTCAACCCAGTTGTTAACACTAAATTGCCTGCTATACTCTCCCACCGACGCAGTACCACAGTTTCTTTAGAAACTTACCCCTTTATAAACACAAATATAGTCTGTTTATAAATTCTTAATAACATATTTCTACTTAAGTAAGATAAAAATTCGATTGGACATTTAAAGCTCAAGATGAATCGTAAGAGACATAAATCTCGAGAGATGAAATAAATTCTAAGAGATTATCTACAGTATGTTACTCGTATATACTCGTGTGTATATACTCGTGTTGTACTCGGGTGTGTCCCTTTTTTACTTGTATGCATTCGCATGCATCCGTCCGTTTCTCGTATGTTACTCAAATACTCTTGAGGTGTTTGAGTCACGCAAGAGAAAGTAACACTTTTTGTGATAACTAATGGTAGGTTTAACTATCTTACTCATAACTAAGGTTACTTAGCACCTTCAGTGGCCGAAAAAATCAATTTTTCTTTTATTTGAAAAAACTGAATTCGAACATTCAACCTAACGTTTCCATAAAAAAAAATATGAGATCTGTAAAAGCACTCAAGTTATTTAAAAAAACGTATTTTCAAATAAAAGTTAATAAATCAGTAAGGTGTTATAATCTCGGACCTAGGCGAATCCCCTGGGGAAATTTTCGCGGCAACCGCTGCTGTTGGGGGTCGATTTTCATGTTGTTTCCATATTTTGTTTAAATCGCGCACTCTACAAAATTGACAGATGGAAGCTCTTTGTTCATGGAAAAATCTTTGCTCGTGGAAAATCAAAAGCGGAACAAAGTCCTTAGTAAAAAAACAAAACAAAACAAAACAAAAAAACAACAACAACAAAAAAAGAACAGGCCAAAGAAGAAAGAAAGAGTACCATTCTGTTAAGAAAAGAAAAAAAATTTCTATGTGAAAGCGACTGATACTGTCAGAGCTCCATGCTGGTGTCCAGATTTCGAACAAAGAAGTCGCTGTTAAACCAAAGTTTGCCATAAATGATGTTAAAAACAAGGTTTCCTTTTCTTTATGCAAGTACCAGCCTTGATGCAAAAACATTAACAATTGCCTCGAATCGTAATTTTGAAAGCTGTACGTCGAATCGTTGTCTTGCTCCTCAGCATATTTTGCGGTTTTTCCATTTTTGTCGCAGATTTTTCCTTTGCCTTTGGCAACTTTGATCGTTATTGTGTCTTCCTCCTCAACGCTCCACTGAGCGATCCAGATAAAAAAGACGTGTTTGCAATGGGTTACTTTTCCAGGAAAATCTTCATCCATCGTCACTGACGCTAAGAGGTCCCGTTGTCTTGATGGTTTTCGGCGCGAGTCGTTTACCAACCTTTATGAATCTCGTATTTGATTTTGGGAGACACACAACCACTTTGAGCGAATTTATAAGGTATATATCTTTGACTGATTTTCTTCAAATTTCGCCAAACATTGTAAGAATAATAACAAACGAAAGTATGTCGGGAAATTTTGATATTAGAAATATTTGTCCCGTGGCGTCCATTTACACAACACGACTCGCATATTTTTAGCTACTCCAACTTTAGATGCTGATAGCTAGACAACCAATCAGAATATCGATAGAGTCCGACGCTCTTTTTTTGATTGATGCCTTATGAATGAGACTGTGCAGCCATTTTGCTCGTGCTGCAGCATCCGCTACCCGATAAATTCAATAGAAGAACCTTCGGTCGTTTCACGCCTTACCGGCTCCTGACACTTCCTTAAAAGAAAGGTCGCTTAAATTATATTTTTGTCGTGAACTGCATTTATTCAGCTTTCTTCTGATATGTAGTTTGCTAGGATTATAGTGAAACTAGCGTGCTTACGAATTATTTCCCGAAGGACACCCGCGAAGGTGGGAAGTAACCTTAATTTTGCGTTTTTCGCGATTGTAAAGCATTAGTCACATTAACATGATTACATTAGCACCTTGCCCCCTTTTTGCTTCTTTTTTGCCCGATTGTTATGATAGTATCTTGCGCACTTTTAGTTTTCGTGGTTTCCTTCTTGCACGTCGAGTTCTCGTGCACTTTTGGTTTTCCTTGTTGTGAAACTCGCCCACTTTTCGTTTTCGTTGTTGTCCGATTGTTACGTCAGTATCTCACTTTTTGTTTACTTGTTGTCCGATTATTACTTTGGTATCTTGTGCCCTTATATCATTTCCTTTGTTATACAGTTGTTACGTTAGTATCTTGCAAACTTTTACTTTTCCTAGATGTCCGAAAGTTACGCTAGTATCTTGTGCACTTTTTTTTCCTTGTTGTCCATTGTTACGTTAGCACCTCATACACTTTCATTTTTCCTCGTCGTCCAATTATTTCTTTAGTATCTCCTTCAATTCTCGTTTTGCCCGATATTTTTGTTAACATCTTGCACACTTTTACTTCTACCTGTTGTTTAATTCTTACGTTAGTACCCCGCGCACTTTCATTTTTCCTTGATGTTCGATTGTACATTACTATCTCGTGTACTTTTTCTAGGAACCCTTGCATGTAAAGCTCCTGAACGGGAAAGCCTAAACTTAACGTACGAAATTGGTGTCTCTGAACTTAAGGCTCGAATTCAGGACCCCTGAATTTAAGGTATATATTTATTGCCACTGGAGGCAAGGCACAAATGTAACACCCTTGGATGAAAGCCACCGATTGTGGTAAGGTACAAATTGTACTTGGAAATATAAGGTTCAAGCCCCGCGAGCAAGATGGAAGTTTTTTTAATTCTAAAATTTTAAACAGTTTTTTTTTAATGACACAGTTAACCACAGCAAAGGGAATTACATACTTTCATATTGTCCATCTAAAGTGACTGCAAAGAGTTGGAGCTAAAGAAATTAAAGAAACAAATCACTCAAAGATAGAAATTAAACTTTATTACTTGAGTACAACCACTGAAATGTTGGAAAAAATCTCCATTATTCATCTTGAAAGAAATCTGCTGGAAAAAAAAAAGATATTTTAATGAAAAATTCTTCATAAATATTTCTTTTTTTTCTCAAGTTTTACAATAGGAATTTGACTCTACTTCAAACCACTGACTATACTTACAATTCCAGTCCCCATCGCCATCTCCATCATTGTCACCGTCGCACTTACTGATCACTCACTATCATCCGGAGGTTTACAAGATTCCTAAAAAAAAGTATATAAGAATCACACTACTAATTTGTGTGTTTTTGTGTTGATCACAAAAGTTGCATATTTGTTTTCCAAAAGAAAGGGCAAATGTTCACTAAAAAAAGACACGCAGTGGATAAATGCTAAATATCTCTAGTCATTACCTCATCTAAACACCTTTCACTCCTCTTTCACTGAAGCATTCTCTTGCGAACCTAGATGTGAATGATCAAAAGCAGCATTAAAGAATATTCACGAAAAGAGGACGTACATGTAGCCAATTATTTTTTAAAACTTATATTTCATACATCATTTATCTATTTTACTGTGTATTATTTCTACTCTTAGAATAAAAAATATCAGTGTTACTGTGTTT